>NC_068440.1:30699724-30914724 GCF_023373465.1 Oncorhynchus keta | reverse complement strand
AGGCCCTCCATGCTGGAGCACTACCGCTGTGTCACGCTGCCACACATGGTCACCCACTCTGAGCATCATACTCTATAAGGCCCTCCATGCTGGAGCACTACCGCTGTGTCACGCTGCCACACATGGTCACCCACTCTGAGCATCATACTCTATAAGGCCCTCCATGCTGGAACACTACCGGTCACGCTGCCACACATGGTCACCCACTCTGAGCATCATACTCTATAAGGCCCTCCATGCTGGAGCACTACCGCTGTGTCACGCTGCCACACATGGTCACCCACTCTGAGCATCATACTCTATAAGGCCCTCCATGCTGGATCACTACCGCTGTGTCACGCTGCCACACATGGTCACCCACTCTGAGCATCATACTCTATAAGGCCCTCCATGCTGGAGCACTACCGCTGTGTCACGCTGCCACACATGGTCACCCACTCTGAGCATCATACTCTATAAGGCCCTCCATGCTGGAGCACTACCGCTGTGTCACGCTGCCACACATGGTCACCCACTCTGAGCATCATACTCTATAAGGCCCTCCATGCTGGATCATGCTGGATGCTGGATCACTACCGCTGTGTCACGCTGCCACACATGGTCACCCACAGCATCATACTCTATAAGTCACCCATGCTGGAGCACTACTGTGTCACGCTGCCATCACCCACTAGCATCATATATAAGGCCCTCCATGCTGGAGCACTACCGCTGTGTCACGCTGCCACACATGGTCACCCACTCTGAGCATCATACTCTATAAGGCCCTCCATGCTGGAGCACTACCGCTGTGTCACGCTGCCACACATGGTCACCCACTCTGAGCATCATACTCTATAAGGCCCTCCATGCTGGATCACTACCGCTGTGTCACGCTGCCACACATGGTCACCCACTCTGAGCATCATACTCTATAAGGCCCTCCATGCTGGAGCACTACCGCTGTGTCACGCTGCCACACATGGTCACCCACTCTGAGCATCATACTCTATAAGGCCTTTCTGTAATGGTCAGTTGTGTGCCCTCCTTGCAAGTCATATAGCCAGGAATGACTGATGGTTTGTTTAAGACCATGGTACTATGATTTTTTTTGTACTCAGAGGAGTTGTCTTGGTAAATGACACAAGTGTTTTTGTTTCAACAACAGGGCAGAACAGTGCAGCACAGCAAGCCAATAAATGTACACAGAGAGCTAACATTAATAATATGTATGTACAGTCGTGGCCTATAGTTTTGAGAATGACACAAATATTAATTTTTACCAAGTCTGCTGCCTCAGTTTGTAAGATGGCAATTTGCATATACTCCAGAATGTTATGAAGAGTGATCAGATGAATTGCAATTAATTGCAAAGTCCCTCTTTGCCATGCAAATGAACTGAATCCCCCCAAAACATTTCCACTGCATTTCAGCCCTGCCACAAAAGGACCAGCTGACATCATGTCAGTGATTCTCTCGTTAACACAGGTGTGAGTGTTGACGAGGACAAGGCTGGAGATCACTCTGTCATGCTGATTGAGTTTGAATAACAGACTGGAAGCTTCAAAAGGAGGGTGGTGCTTGGAATCATTGTTCTTCCTCTGTCAATCAAATCTCTCATTGCTCAAAGTGGAGGAAAGATTGACTTCATCACTAATTGTTTTTGTAAGAATTTTTCACAAGCTGTGTGCTAGTAGTTTAAACAGACACCTCGGTGCACACAGCTTGTCAAAACATCTCAGACAACCATGCATACCCCACAAGACATGCCACCAGCTTCTGACATAGTTTGATTTTGTCGTGAAACATCACTGTAACTGAGGTGTGGGCAGTGCAGTGGCCTGCCAGTGTTGCCACCGTGACTGAATGAATGTGTTGTATTGTCCTTGAGAAGGCTAGCTGCACTTTGATGAAGGAGAAGGAGGAGGAGATGATGTTGTGCTTTGCTGGCTCGGCAGATCTGCAGATTGCTGACTAGTAGGCAGTAAGGCAGGGTGCCGTTTTTTTTCCATCCTCTGCAGTTTGGGAAAGCACTATGATCACATCTCAAAATGGAAGTGAATCAGCTAAAAAAAGGAAAGGAATTTAAGCCACCTCATCTCCCTCCTAACCTAGCCGCCCCAAAACACTGTACTCAGCTCTCTGTCTGAATGATCCAGTGATCGGACTCCAGTGCCTCTCCATACATCAAATCCAACCTGCCCTCTGGCGGTGTAGAGAATACTCTCTGGAGATAAAACACCCAGCTGGGACCTTACCCGGAGCAGGTGTTGTGTCCGTGTGTGTCCAGCTGGCTGTTCCTCTGGTCTGCCCGGCTGAGGCTAACCCCCTGGGGGGGCTTGGAAGGAAGACCTACTAAAGATCACAGAGGCCCTGCGACCCCTTTCTCCTGCCAACTAGTCCCAGTTGCCTGGCAATGTGCTGTGATATTTCCTACCATAGCAGGAGAGCATCACCATCAAATGGCAGGGCTGGACCATTGACAGTCCTCTAGGATGTGGATCACTAATTTAACACTTTGATAACAGGTAGCCACTGGGGTTGGATGGGGGAGGCAATTTACTTTTGTCTCCTCAATCTGAGATATTAAACATGGTACACAGTGCCTTATGAAAGTATTCATACCCCTGGACTTATTCCACATCTTGTTGCGTTACAAACACAGAAATATCTCATTTACATATGTATTCACACCTCTTTGCTATGATGCTCCAAATTGAACTCCGGTGCATCCAATTTCCTTTGATCATCCCTTGATGTCGCTGCAACTTGATTGGAGTCCACCTGTGGCCAATTCAGTTGTTTGGACATTATTTAGAAAGGAACACACCTGTCTATATAAGGTCCCACAGTTGACAGTGCATGTCAGAGCAGAAACTATACCATTAAGTTCAAGGAACTGTCTGTAGATCTCCGAGACACTGTAGAATTGTGATGAGGCATATATCTGGGAAGGGTATAAAACAGTTTCTAGAGTGTGTTGAACGTTTCCAAGGACACAGTGGTCTCCATGATTGGGAAATTGAAAGAATATGGAACTACCCAGACTGCCTAGAGCTGGCTGTCCAACCAAACTGAGAAACTGGGCAAGAAGAACCTTGGTCAGGGAGGTGACCAAGAACTCAATAACCACTCTGACAGAACTACAGAGTTCCTTGGCTGAGATTGGAGAATATGCCAGAAAGACTCTATAGCACTTCACCAATCTGGGAGAGTGACCAGACGGAAGCCACTCCTGAAAAAAAGACACGTGACAGCACGGCTGGAGTTTTGCCAAAAGGCACGTGAAAGACTCTGGGAGCATAAGGCAACAGATTCTGTGGACTGATGAGACAAAAATGTAAGTCTTGGGTCTGAATGCATAGCGTTGTCTGGATAAAACCAGGCACAGCTTATCACCTGTCTAACACGATCCCTACCTTGAAGCGTGGTGGCAGCATCATGCTATGGGGATGCTTTTCAGCGGCACAGACTGGGAGACTGGTAAGGATAGAGGGAACATTGAATGGAGCCAAATACAGGAAAATCCTTGATGAGAACCTACTTCAGAGTGGAAACAACCTTAGACAAGGGCGAAGATTTACGTTCCAACAAGACAATGATCCCAAGCACACAGCCAAAGCAACGCTGGAATGGCTTCAGAACAACAATGTGAAAGTCCTTGTGACCCAGCCAAAGCCCAGACTTGAATCCCATTGAAAATCTGTGGAAAGACTTGAAGATTGCTGTTCACCGCCACTCCCCATCTAACTTAACAGAGCTTGAGAAAATCTGTGAGGAAGAAAACGACTCAAAGCTGTAGTCGCCAACAAAGGTAGCTCTACAAAGTATTGACTCAGGGGTGTGAATACTTATGTAAATGAAATATGTCTGTATTTCATTCTCAATACATTTGCAAAGATTTCTAAAAACATGTTTTCACTTTGTCATTATGGGGTATTGTGTGTAGATGGGTGAGATTTTTTTTTAGTTAATCCATTTTAGATTCAGTCTGTAACACAACAAAAGGTGGAATAAGTCAAGGGGTATGAATACATTCTAAAGGCACTGTATCATGCTTTTGAAATCTGGAAGTATTATTGGTGACATATTGTCTTGGGATTAACCCGTTTTTGTCTCCAATAATAGCAACATTCTCAGAATATCCCACAGTAAAGGAATGCTTGACACATCAGTGACACACTGTTATTGCTTCTAAGTATGGTGGCAGGCATTAGAAAGATATGGAATTGGCTGAGATTAAATGGATCTAGCAGTCAGCTGTGTGTGTCTGTGTGATATTGTGTGTACTGAGGCGTGAGAGGAGAGGCGTGATTGTTTTAGGCTGCTATAGCTGCTCCTCTATTAGGCTCTATGTTGTCTGATATTAGCTTCATCCCAAACATCTTACGAGGGGACAGACAGCGTCAACATCCACAAACTCACTGATTGCATCACATGATGCCATACTAGGTTATTGGTAAGGGCAGCCAGGAACTTGGCAAACTGTAGCAAAACACTTTGCAACAAACATTTTTTGCAGCTAAAACAAGTGTTTCTTATTGGACAAGTTTACATTAGTCCCTCCCCGTTTTGCTTCCATTTGGTTTCCTGTGAATACACCCCATGTGCTGGGTGGCTTGTTCGTAGGTGACTTTTAAATAGTCCATGTGTGAGACATAGTCATGTGACCATTTCCCCCATGAAACCAGTGTTTGTGTAAATCTAAAAAATATTTTCCCATCGGAATAATTTGTCTGTCTTTTTTGGGGGATTTATTTTTTAGAAAGGTTTATTCTACACTTCGGGAGGACTATAGTTAAGCTGCTTCGTGTCTGTTTATTGTGGTTTAACTACTCAGCTAATTGTCCCAGTGACTGTTGTTGAATGTTAATGTGAGAGGTTTTACCAACTGAGCAACTCATTGCTAATGAGTATCCTGCACAGGGAAAAGTTTTATAGGGGTGCATCTCTTCATTATTCCAGCACATACAGATGACGTCCATTTTCCCCTGCCCCTGTTCCTGCCCATTTGATACATTCTAAATCTAAACACATTTGACATATTAGTAAAGATTCATTGAGAATAGTCTGATGGGTAAAAATAAGATCACTTGATGAGAGAACAGCTGTGCAGCCTGAGGCAAGGAACAGAGCTCAAGCTTTTTTTGTGACTTTCTCAAATCATCAATAGCCTTTAGTTTCACCATGCAGCCTATTATGTTCTGATTTCTAACACATTCTTAGGTTTGTATCATTCACATCTAAGTTCCCCTAATAATTCTAAATCTAGAATATTTATGTTTACTTTTACGCTCAAAATAGCGACTTCATATGCACAATGGAAAAATATCCATTGAATTTTATTCAGCTAGGTTAAATTATATTCTTCTTACTATAAAACCATACAATATAAAAGACTGGCATGGGACTTATAAGCATATCTTGTCAGCTAAATGAACAAGCCTACATGGAGCATTGAGCATAGTCAGATAACATACAGTAGGCCAACTCATTCTGTTCTTCTTTGTATCATAATGTTTCTTTAGACCTGACTAAAATAAATATTGGATTTATTGTGATGGTCTACATTCAATTGATTGATTTCATTATTTATGAGACTTTTTAAATGTACAGTAGACGTTGCTAAGGCACGCTTTAGTTGCATCTTGTATGCTTGGATGCCTAAAGATTCTAAACGTGTTTGTTAATTAACGGTCAATTACCGTGATACCAGCAGTCTTTTGCATGACAGTAACTGTCTGACAAAATGTAATAACCGCCACAGTCCTTGTCACATGTTCGTGGCTTGCTATATAAAGCAGGCAGACGGGCATCGAGGCAATCATTTCAATTGAATGTTAGAATGGGCATAACGAGTGACCTAAGCCTCTTTGCTTGTGGTTTGATCATCGGTGCAAGGCGAGCTGCATCCAGTATCTTAGAAACGGCTGGCCTTCTGGGCTTTTCACACACAACAATGTCTGTGGATTACTGAGAATCGTGCAAGCTAACAGACTGGCCACAAACAGACAAATAGTGGTGCAGTACAACTGTGGTGTGCAGAACGGCATCTCGAAACGCACAACTAGTTGATCTTTGTCACGGATGGGCTATTGCAGCAGAAGACCACACCTGTTAAAAACAAGAAAAAGTGACTCCAGTGGGCACGCAATCACCAACACTGGACAAATGAGGAGTGGAAAAACATTGCCTTGTCCAACGAATCCCAGTTCCTATTGTGTCATGCTGATGGCAGAGTCAGCATCTGGTGTAAAAAGCATGAGTCCATGGCCCCATCCTGCCTGGTGTCAACGGTACAGGCTGGTGGTAGTGGTGTACTGGATTGGGGATGCACATTTGGTCCTTTGAAACCAATTGAGCAATGAACACCATAGCGTATCTGAACTTTGTTGCTGATAAAACCCAATAGAATATATTTTGGATGAGATGGGGCTCCCGAGTGGCGCAGCAGTCTAAGGCACTGCATCTCAGTGCGAGAGGTGTCACTACAGACCCTGGTCGGGTAAAGTCATGCGAAACATGAAGCCGCACCAATGTGTAGGAGGAAACACCGTCCAACTGGCAACCGTGTCAGCGTGCATGTGCCCGGCGCACCACAGGAGTCGCTAGAGCGCGATGGGACAAGGAGGCTCAGAGGGCTCAGAGGGCTCTATGTTAGTATTACCTTCCCCTCGGTTTCAACATTTTTGTATTTTTTTTAACATTTAACCAAACTTATGGGATGGGGTCACTGAATGATATCATTCACTCGACTTGCTGTTTGCGATTGTGAATTCTCTCACCCAGAGGCACTCGGAGAAAGAGTTTGGCAGCCGGGTGGGTCTGGCAGCCGGGTGGGTCTGGCAGCCTGAACCCTGGCTTCCTCTAATTTACAGGCTGGTGGTAAACTCTGAGAGGGAAAAGAGAGACGGCTGCAATACATAAATTGATCCGTAACCCTTCGCTCCTGTTAGCTTTCCCACAGCCAGGGTCAGTGTTGCTATGCACTGTTTGCCCCTGCAGAAAGCCCTGGTGTGCGTGGCTTGCTGTCGGTAATTTACAGCTGCCTGATAGAGGGAACAGGAGGTCTCACACGCGGAGCTATGTTTAAAACAGTTGGCATCATAGAGCTTCTGGTGAGCGGCAGCAGACTCCTTTCAGAATGCAATGATGACTCTTTAGTCTCTGACGGTGTTGAAAACTATGGCTGGAGAAATGTTCCTTGATCTGTGTCAGGCCACGAGGTATGTAGCCTCGGAGGTCTGTGCACCGCTGGGCTTGATGGGGCGAGCCTCTCAATGCCAGCCATAGAGAGTTATGACGATGCTAGCTGCTATGTTGAGGTTGGCCAAAAATTATTACTAGATTGCTTTGTGCCTGAAATTGTGCCACAAGAGGCAGGTCATGTTTTGATGGGCCTACTAAAGGTCTATGTACAATATAATACATTTCTTTGGAATTTTATTTTTTGGGGGTCAGGCACAAGGAATTTAATAGTGTTCGGCGTTGTCGTCGATGTAATAGTTTCAGGTTCATTACTGAACCATTGGTGTCTGTGGGTCAGAAAAAGAAAAAAACACAGCCTGTTCTCTCTGGCTGCAAGACGGTTTGAAGATAAGCGCCTGTCTACCTGTCTGCCTGCCAGTAGCCTACCTCTTCACATACAACCCCATCCTAATTTGAATGACATCTTCTGGGATGACAGTTAGCTGTTCCACTGTTCTCTTTGGTGAGGTCTATTCATTATGCTACTGACTGATTAAAGGAGCACTGAGATGAAGTTTCTCCTCAGATGTGAGTCCTTGAATGTCAACTGGAAGGCTACAAATCAGGCTTAAGCAAGACCAACAGGATGGATAGGAGAAGAGTTTCAGCCAGACATAAACATTTCTCTGCTGTAAATGACTGTTATTTGGACTGTTATATATCAAAGTTCTCCTTGATTATGGATGATCAGTAGAAATTTGTGGCCAATTACGTTCAGTGGCATATTTCATCCTTTTCTGTCCTCTGGCTGTTTGGGTGTTAAACAAACCCACCCTTATAGGCTACACATCAAGTCATGTGGTCAAAAATAACTCAATTTTAATGGTTGTGAGCATACGTACATCTTTAGGTGCTGGGCGAATAATTGATGTCTGGCAATCACATCATTTCTTCATTGTGGCCTCACAGGAAGAAAAAACAGGAAGTGTATCAAACACCTCTCTTTCCCTCCCACTCTCTCTTTCTCTCCCACTCTCTCTTTCTCTCCCACTCTCTCTTTCTCTCCCACCCTCTCTTTCTCTCCCACTCTCTCTTTCTCTCCCACTCTCTCTTTCTCTCCCACTCTCTCTTTCTCTCCCACTCCCTCTTTCTCTCCCACTCTCTCTTTCTCTCCCACCCTCTCTTTCTCTCCCACTCTCTTTTTCTCTCCCACTCTCTTTTTCTCCCACTCTCTCTTTCTCTCCCACTTAATCTCTCTTTCTCTCCCACTCTCTTTTTCTCTCCCACTTAATCTCTCTTTCTCTCCCACTCTCTCTTTCTCTCCCACTCTCTCTTTCTCTCCCACTCTCTGTTTCTCTCCCACTCTCTTTTTCTCCCACTCTCTCTTTCTCTCCCACTTAATCTCTCTTTCTCTCCCACTCTCTTTTTCTCTCCCACTTAATCTCTCTTTCTCTCCCACTCTCTCTTTCTCTCCCACTCTCTCTTTCTCTCCCACTCTCTTTTTCTCTCCCACTTAATCTCTCTTTCTCTCCCACTCTCCTTTTCTCTCCCACTTAATCTCTCCCTCCCTCCCACTCTCTTTTTCCATTTTTGTCTCTTTTCTGTGTCATCCGCAGCACATCACTCCGGACAGCTACTTCCCCTGCCTGAGCGACCTGTGCAAGGCATTATGGGAGGTGATGCTCAGCTATCACCGGACCATGCAGTGGCACGAGGAGCGTGACAAGGAGGACTCCGCAACCGCCACAGGTACACCTGTCCCACCAATATCTAGCCCATCCCCTTAATTCAGCACAACACGAGGCCTTTGGCTGACCAATAGCCCCTCCCCTTTAATTCAGCGTTGCACGGTCCTCTCCCCTTTAATTCAGGCAAGCAACCACTAAAGCCCTTATTCACTGTCCACCCTCTAACCTCTCGTACTTCTATAGCCCTAATTCCCTTAATCTTAACACACCTAAAGCCCTGATTCCCTTAGGCTTAATACACCTAAAGCCCTGATTCCCTTAGGCTTATTACACCCAAAGCCCTGATTCCCTTAGGCTTAATACACCTAAAGCCCTCATTCCCTTAGGCTTAATACACCTAAAGCCCTGATTCCCTTAGGCTTATTACACCTAAAGCCCTGATTCCCTTAGGCTTATTACACCTAAAGCCCTGATTCCCTTAGGCTTATTACACCTAAAGCCCTGATTACCTTAGGCTTATTACACCTAAAGCCCTGATTCCCTTAGGCTTATTACACCTAAAGCCCTGATTCCCTTAGGCTTATTACACCTAAAGCCCTGATTCCCTTAGGCTTAACACACCTAAAGCCCTGATTCCCTTAGGCTTAATACACCTGAAGCCCTGATTCCCTTAGGCTTAATACACCTAAAGCCCTGATTCCCTTAGGCTTATTACACCTAAAGCCCTGATTCCTTTAGGCGTATTACACCTAAAGCCCTGATTCCTTTAGGCGTATTACACCTAAAGCCCTGATTCCCTTAGGCGTATTACACCTAAAGCCCTGATTCCCTTAGGCGTATTACACCTAAAGCCCTGATTGCCTTAGGCTTATTACACCTAAAGCCCTGATTCCCTTAGGCGTATTACACCTAAAGCCCTGATTCCCTTAGGCGTATTACACCTAAAGCCCTGATTGCCTTAGGCTTATTACACCTAAAGCCCTAATTGCCTTAGGCTTAATACACCTAAAGCCCTGATTCCCTTAGGCGTATTACACCTAAAGCCCTGATTGCCTTAGGCTTATTACACCTAAAGCCCTAATTGCCTTAGGCTTAATACACCTAAAGCCCTGATTGCCTTAGGCTTATTACACCTAAAGCCCTAATTGCCTTAGGCGTATTACACCTAAAGCCCTAATTGCCTTAGGCTTATTACACCTAAAGCCCTGATTGCCTTAGGCTTATTACACCTAAAGCCCTAATTGCCTTAGGCTTATTACACCTAAAGCCCTAATTGCCTTAGGCTTAATACACCTAAAGCCCTGATTGCCTTAGGCTTAATACACCTAAAGCCCTAATTGCCTTAGGCTTATTACACCTAAAGCCCTAATTGCCTTAGGCTTAATACACCTAAAGCCCTGATTGCCTTAGGCTTATTACACCTAAAGCCCTAATTGCCTTAGGCTTATTACACCTAAAGCCCTAATTGCCTTAGGCTTAATACACCTAAAGCCCTGATTGCCTTAGGCTTAATACACCTAAAGCCCTAATTGCCTTAGGCTTATTACACCTAAAGCCCTAATTGCCTTAGGCTTAATACACCTAAAGCCCTGATTGCCTTAGGCTTAATACACCTAAAGCCCTAATTGCCTTAGGCTTATTACACCTAAAGCCCTGATTGCCTTAGGCTTAATACACCTAAAGCCCTGATTGCCTTAGGCTTATTACACCTAAAGCCCTAATTGCCTTAGGCTTATTACACCTAAAGCCCTAATTGCCTTAGGCTTAATACACCTAAAGCCCTGATTGCCTTAGGCTTAATACACCTAAAGCCCTAATTGCCTTAGGCTTATTACACCTAAAGCCCTGATTGCCTTAGGCTTAATACACCTAAAGCCCTGATTGCCTTAGGCTTATTACACCTAAAGCCCTAATTGCCTTAGGCTTATTACACCTAAAGCCCTGATTGCCTTAGGCTTAATACACCTAAAGCCCTAATTGCCTTAGGCTTATTACACCTAAAGCCCTAATTGCCTTAGGCTTATTACACCTAAAGCCCCAATTGCCTTAGGCTTAATACACCTAAAGCCCTAATTGCCTTAGGCTTATTACACCTAAAGCCCTGATTCCCTTAGGCGTATTACACCTAAAGCCCTGATTGCCTTAGGCTTATTACACCTAAAGCCCTAATTGCCTTAGGCTTATTACACCTAAAGCCCTAATTGCCTTAGGCTTAATACACCTAAAGCCCTAATTGCCTTAGGCTTATTACACCTAAAGCCCTGATTCCCTTAGGCGTATTACACCTAAAGCCCTGATTGCCTTAGGCTTATTACACCTAAAGCCCTAATTGCCTTAGGCTTATTACACCTAAAGCCCTAATTGCCTTAGGCTTATTACACCTAAAGCCCTAATTGCCTTAGGCTTATTACACCTAAAGCCCTGATTGCCTTAGGCTTATTACACCTAAAGCCCTAATTGCCTTAGGCTTATTACACCTAAAGCCCTAATTGCCTTAGGCTTATTACACCTAAAGCCCTGATTGCCTTAGGCTTATTACACCTAAAGCCCTAATTGCCTTAGGCTTATTACACCTAAAGCCCTGATTGCCTTAGGCTTATTACACCTAAAGCCCTAATTGCCTTAGGCTTATTACACCTAAAGCCCTAATTGCCTTAGGCTTATTACACCTAAAGCCCTGATTGCCTTAGGCTTATTACACCTAAAGCCCTAATTGCCTTAGGCTTAACACACCTAAACGCCTGGAACATTCCATATAATAAAGATCCCTTCTTTAGCCGCCCTCACCTTCACATTGTACAGTTCGTCTTGCATTTCTGCTGCCGTAGTTTCCCCTCGTCCTCTAGAAGTTCTTAGAAGCTAGACACTTTTTATTAGCCACCCCTAAATCAATTTAAGCTGATTGTGTACAGAAATATATAAAAAAGAAAGGGGAGTTGACTTTCATTAGGGAAAAGGGGATAACTACAGTAGTTAGTTGCGCAACTGAATGAGTTCAAGCTAAATGTGCCTTCCTCATTTAAGCCAACCCCTCTGTCTCAGAGAGGTGCGTGGGGCGTCAGCGTAGCCTAGTGGTTAGAGCGTTGGACTAGGAACCGGAAGGTTGCGAGTTCAAACCCCCGAGCTGACAAGGTACAAATCTGTCGTTCTGCCCCTGAACAGGCAGTTAACCCACTGTTCCCAGGCCGTCATTGAAAATAAGAATGTGTTCTTAACTGACTTGCCTGGTTAAATAAAGGTAAAAAAAATAAAAATAAATTGATGTCCAGGGGAGCAGTTTAGGGGCTGGTGAGGGTTAACTGCTTGGCTCAAGGGCAGAACGGCAGATTTTTCCACCTTGTTGGCTCGGGGGGGGGGGGTTAATCGCGTTTAACCGCTAAACTACCGGCCACCCCCATTACTGTCCCACAGACGTAAATCTGGAGATGGATTTGATTTCTAAGTATTGCATTTGACCTTTATAGAGAGCAGAGCTACTGTTTCAGGTTTATTGTTGAGTAAAGTTCTCTATTTCTGTAAGGCTCGACGCTGGTAGACGAGAAGCAAGTACAATCATAGGACAGGACAGTGTCTGGACATGAACACATAAGGACATTAATGCTGACACCGGGAACAAAGTGAGGAGCAGACCGAAATAGGGAAGTCAATCATCAAAGGAGTCCAGGTGAGTCCCATATTGTGCAGCTGCTCGTAAAATGGTGACAGGTGTGCGTAATAATTGCAGCCTGAGCGCCAGAGGGAGAGCGGGAGCACGCGTGACAATTTCGTCCTATTAGTTTGCCTTTTCAAATACTCTGTCAATCAGCAGTAGCTTTCACTCAAATGCAGAACGTGTCCTTTCTCTGTGGAAAAGGCGTTTCATTTCCTCCTTCTGTATGTTGGATTAATTAAGGAAATGGGCGATGACGAGTAGGACCATGATGCCTTATCCCCTGATCACAGCGATAGATGGATTTGTAAGTATTGCATTTGCCCTTTGTAGAGAGCAGAGTTACGGTACTGCCTTCTCGTCTGCCCACCTCATATAACGAAAATGGTTGTGAATGCGCAGCGCTGCATTTGCACAGCCCACACAGCACACATTGGCGTGATGGTATGGGTAATTGAGGTTGAATTTGTCGCCGCACTTACCAGTGTGTTGATAGTCAAGTGGAATTTGTTTTCTAGTTTTGCTTCAGTGGCTCTCCCTCTTTCAGGCTGTCCATGTAGAAGGTCATTGAACCAACCAAGCCTGAAAGTGATAGGTGCTTGTGCTTTGTTGACGCCAACACACTGCTGACTTTGAAAAGTCACCGAGCCCTCCAAAGACCTCTTGAATCTAATGTTTCTAATGATTAATCTAATGATTAGATGATTAGATCCACACGATGGAGATAAATGGAGATAAACTGTGATATTTAAACCTGTAATATACAGTACATTTCCATTCCATTATCATGTTAATTTCAATTTAAGCACTGTTTTGATTGATATTTGTAAGATAAAAATATGTATGTTTTTATCCTAATTAGAGACAACATCATGTCCCTCAGTGCTAACCCCCTGTTAGGAGTTAATTATGTATTATTCATGTATTTATTAAGGATGATTCAGTACAGCCACAGGGAGAACCACGCATTGTTTACATGATATTTAGATTAGATCAAATGAATGACGTTTGGAGTGTTCTACTTTTCTGAGAAACCCAACCCCCCATCACAATCAAACAGGGTTATCAAGTGCAATACTGCTATGGTCTCCAAAACAGGCCATAGTGAATCGCTCAGGGAGATTTACATGTTATTACAAGGTAGCTAAGCTAATGGCCTATCTCCTGAAAAGGCAGAAGGTGTATTTATATATACACCTACTCAAATATTTTATATTTGGGATTCATCAAAGTAGCCACCCTTTGCCTTGATGACAGCTTTGCACACTCTTGGCATTCTCTCAACTAGCTTCATGAGGTAGTCACCTGGAATGCATTTCAATTAACATGTGTGCCTTGTTAAAAGTTCATTTGTGGAATTTCTTTCCTTCTCAATGCGTTTGAGCCAATCAGTTGTGTTGTGACAAGGTAGGGGTGGTATACAAAAGATGCAGAAGATGCAGAAGCCACATTTGGTAAAAGAGCAAGTCCATATTATGGCAAGAACAGCTCAAATAAGCAAAGAGAAATGGCAGTCCATCATTACTTTAAAGACACGAAGGTCAGTCAATCCGGAAAATTTCAGTCGCACTTGGAGAGTGATTTAGTGCTGCATCAGATGACCTGGCCTCCACAATCAGTCGACCTCAACCCAATTGAGATAGTTTGGGATGAGTTGGACCGCACAGTGAAGGAAAATCAGCCAACAAGTGTTCAGCATATGTGGGAACTCCTTCAAGACTGTTGGAAAATGATTCCAGGTGAAGCTGGTTGAAAGAATGCCAAGAGTGTGAAAAGATGTCATCAAGGTAAAGGGTGACTACTTTGAAGAATCTAAAACATATTTGGATTTGTTTAACACTATTTTCATTACTACATTATTCTATGTGTTATTTCATAGTTTTGACATCTCCACTATTATTCTACAATGTATAAAATAGAACAAATAAAGAAAAACCCTTGAATGAGTAGGTGTCCAAACTTTTGACTGGTAGTGTGTATAACTATGAGCCAGAGAGATGCAGGTAGCTAGATAATTTGAGACCACAAAGGCAGTCCAATATGAGTGTATGTTGGGATAAGCAAAACTTCCAGCTTGTCATCACTACTATCACCTTACTAGGGTATCCAAGTCTGGGACAAACAACCCATTGGCTCTGTTTCAATGGCGATAAAGTTTCAGTTGTATCATTTAGCAAAGTTTTCTGTTCCTTCCTATTAGTTTGCATTTTCAAATACTTTTTCAATCAATAGTAGTTTTGGCTCAGATGCGGAACTTGTCCTTTCTCTGTGGAAAAGGGGTTTAATTTCCCCCTTCAGTTCATTGGATTGATGAAGAAAATGGGCGATGACGAATAGGACCACGGTAATGCCTTCATCCCCTGATCACTGGTGCCGTTGAGACTTTGGCTGAGATCCAAATGGCGTCATATTCCCTGTGTAGTGTACTAAATAGGGAATAGGTTTCCGTTTGGAACGCGCCCTTCAAGTCTCCAGCTTCCAAACCTTAGTTAAGCATATCTCCTTGTTCTGTGAGTGAAGGAACATTCAGTGCTAATCAGAGGAGGCGGGGCCATCCATCAAGAGGTGCTGTCATATCAGTGGGTGTGATTGGCTGTCCACTACTACCCTCTAAGTGAAGGTGTCCTCGCTCTGCATACGCTTTCACCCTTCCTCTACGTAAAGGGTGTGTGTGTGTGTGTGTGTGTGTGTGTGTGTGTGTGTGTGTGTGTGTGTGTGTGTGTGTGTGTGTGTGTGTGTGTGTGTGTGTGTGTGTGTGTGTGTGTGTGTGTGTGTGTGTGTGTTTGGTGCGTGTGTGTATTTGGTTTGTGTGTTCTTATAAGTGGGTATACATCTCTGTGTATACCAAAGCCTTAAGAAGAGTGATTCACATGCTGGCCTTAATTTGTCAGACTGTGCGGTGTGTCCTTGTCCCCAACACCTTCTACCGGGCACCCTGCATGACCGCCAGGCTCCTCTCTGTCATTGGAGAAAATAATGTAAACGTCCCTTGATGGCTGCAACGCTGCGTATGCATCCCAAGTGGCACCCTATTCCAGATAAAGTGCCCTGCTTTTAACCAGAGCCCCTATTCAGGGAATAGGGTGTTATTCGGTACGCAGCCTGCATCACCTCACCACAGCTACTATAATTAACCTGTCACCATGATGTATCAGTAATTATTGTCACCACTCAATAAAGGGAAGTTGTTTCTGAATTGAATATGGCCACGGGTTCCCTCCCATCTTGCCAAATTGAATTTGCAGCCTTAGCTCACCCAGTGTCATATTCGATCAGCTCGGACAGGTCCTCGGTGGTGAGAGGATAAATGGCTGATGTTAGTGGATTGGTTACAAGCTCACAGCACTGACTGGAACCCTTCATATTGACCTTTCGCTTAGAATTTCCACACTAAACATACACTCAATCCAGGACAGAGGGGGCCTTGACACGGGTACAGCTTCGCCTCATTCTAAGATGAAACCAACATAAAATGAAATCAAGATCGATGAACTAGTAACGTTTGCTGTTGGTTTTTTCACGGTCATTTGTGATTGGCTTATGATGTGGCGACAAGTAGCCTAGTGGTTAGAGCGTTGGACTATTAACCAAAAGTTTACAAGATTGAATTCCCGAGCTGACAAGGTAAAAATCTGTGGTTCCGCCCCTGAACAAGGCAGTTAACCCGCTGTTCCTAGGCCGTCATTGAAAATAAGAATTTGTTCTTCAACTGACTTGCCTAGTTAAATAAAGGTAAAATAAAAAAATGTTTAAAAAAATGTCTTAGGAGCATAGGATTTCTCACAACATGTCCTATTTTGTTGTGTTATTTCTTGGTGTGACTATGATATATTAAGGCCTAACTTGGACAACTGCCTTCCTTGATTCAGACCAAAAGTGACTCCATAGTGTAACAGATGCCATCATTGATACGTAGCTACACCAGTTCCTTCTGATCCTGATCATTTAGGCATTTTCATGTACATGATTGCTTGGCTAATTATGTGTGTCTGAGACATTAAATAATACAGCAATCCCTGGGGCGAAAATGGACAATTACGCCTCCCATTGCCTTCCATTGCCTCTGCTACTAACCTCTGTATTTGTTAAGGCGGCTTCTCTCCTTCATTTGCCGGGCCTATCAGCAGGTAAATTGCTTTCCCTGGCCTATGACCAGCTTTGTTGTGTGTTTTCACACTCCAACGTCATCTTCGTCGCTTCCAATGTGATGATGAGGTAAATGTGGTTGCCAGGTCAAAAGATGAATTATAGACTGGGTGGTTCGGGCCCTGAAAGCTGACCGACTGACAGCCATGGTATATCAGACCGTATTCCACGGGTATGACGAAAAAATTGCATTTTACTGCTCTAATTACGTTGGTAACCAGTTTATAATAGCAATAAGGAATCTCTGGAGTTTGTTGTATATGGCCACCATACAACTCCACGTTGCGTCGTGCTTAAGAACAGCCCTTAGCCATGGTATATTGGCCGTATACAACAAACTCCAGAGATTCCTTATTGCCTTATTGCTTAAATAACAAGTCATTCATTCGTTTTAAATGGGTGTTTAAATTACGTTTTGGCTGACTAGGATTTGACTGGAGACCGTCCAGGTTTCTCAAGGCTCCTTGTCACAGTTTTATCTTGTTGAAGTACTTGGCGAAACTACATCTTGGAACTTTGTGCTGTGAGACGTTGGCTGGTTGTTTTTTTCTGGCATCCTTCCTTTCCGATGTCGGGGGAGGATATCTGTTTACAATTGTGAAATGTGTAACAGTAACACAATGAAAGCCCCTGGATGCTGTTTCATCACACCTCACTCACTTCCCAGATTTTTCCTTGTCCGAGTTTAACTGATTTGACCCTGCTGTGCAATGACTTCTATCACTATATTAATTCATATTATGCTGGTGTCAAACTGAGGCCCAACCTGGATAGAAAGTAACCTAGAACTACTTTATCTAACCATTTCAGTCTTTGCACGGTTACATCACCCTCCTTATCGGGCTCCTCTCCTCTTTCCTCCCTCCCCTGTTCCCATTAGTAGCATTAACCTTTTCTCTACATCTCCCAGACAGTCAGAAGAGCTAATCTCCCTTCTTGCTCACTTGTTAAAGACAAGCTCTGGAACTTTGTATTTTTTAAATCTTCCGCTTTGGGCTGGATGTGTCAATGTGTAGTTTATACATGCATATTCTGAGCAGAATTATTATCTTACCTCAATTAGCCACAAAATCTCTAGTTTGAAAGCAAAAATGGAGCTGATGGATAGGGCTGCAGTGCTTCTAGCTCTTAGGAAACTTTGCACTATTTTGATTTTATGTGTTATTTCTTAAATTATTAGTCCAGGAATTTATTTGTGTTATGACATACAGCCAAGTAGAACTTGGATATCAGATCGGTGGTAACTCACCAGCATTACCAGCATTACGACCAGGAATAATAGTCTGATCCTTTGTTCGTACCCCCCAGGGCAATTGAACTGATTCCAGAGGCTGATCCTAAACACCGATGGTGGAAAAAAGGTACTCTGAGTGGACTTCTAGTCCGACTCAGGGAGGTGCGCACACCACCCACCGCTTCCGAGTATATTACTCACTAATGTTCAGTTACTGAATAATAAAGTTGATGAGCTCAGAGGGAGTATTTCCTTCCAAAGAGACATTAGGGATTGTAACAGTCTGTTTCACAGAAACATGGCTCTCTAGGGATATACTGTCTGAGTCTGTACAGCCAGATGGGTCCTCAGTTCATCTCGCAGACAGGAACAAATATCTCTCTGGGCAGAAGAAGGGCAGGCGTGTCACGCTCGTCGGCAGAAGTGGACCAAGGTGCAGCATGGTACGTGTTCATGATTCTTTATTTAATCTGAACACCAAACAAAACAAGAACAACGACCGTCACATTCTGAAGGCTACACAGAGCTAACAAAAAACAACATCCCACAACCTAAGGTGGCAAAACAGGCTGCCTAAGTATGATTCCTTATCAGAGACAACGATAGACAGCTGTCCCTGATTGAGAACCATACCCGGCCAACGCAAAGAAACACAAAACATAGAAATAAAGAACATAGAATGCCCACCCAACTCACACCCTGACCAAACCAAATAGAGACATAAAAAAGGAACTAAGGTCAGGACATGAAACAAGTACAGTAAAATGCTTAACTTGCAAGCTCTAACCCCAACAGTGCATAAATCAATATCTAAATAAGAACTCATAGTAAATTATATATAACAAAGAAGATACAATAAATAAAAGAGGAAGCTATATACAGGGTCCGTGCTAATACCACATTTACAATGTGCAGGGATACTGGAGTAGTTTGAGGTAGATATGGAAACGTAGGAGGGGGATTCGGAGAAATTGACTGGTAGCTGGATAAAAAATAATAATAATAATTAACAGTGACAGGTGGGTGCATGGTGGAGTGTGTGTGATAGGGGGATATACATGTAAACAGGGCTGGAAAGTGACTGGTAGCACGAGTATATAAATACTGATGGTTATATACTTGTGGTAATATACACAGTGTACTAAACATTGGGGACCCCTTTTGCTCTCAGAACAAGGGGTGTACTACTAAGCTAACATATGGAAGGCTACATTTTTTGTGGGGAAATATTGAATTTGGCCAACTACTATAGCCCATAGAAACGCATTGAATAACACATTAATTTATTAGATTTTTTTAACGTTTAACTCGGCAAGTCGGTTAAGAACAAATTCTTATTTACAATGACGGCCTACACCGGCCAGACCCGGGCGGCGCTGGGCCAATTGTGCACTGCCCTATGGGACTCACAATCACGACCGGATGTGATACAGCCTGTATTCGAACCAGGGACTGTAATGACGCCTCTTGCATTGAGATACAGTGCCTTAGACCACTGCGTCACTCATAAGGAATAAAGTGTTGAAGTGTCTGTCCTATATCTAGGAGATATAAGAAATCTCAGGAAATATTATTGTTTTTCTTAGAACACAGTGGATTGAGATGCATCCAATGCAAAAAGATATCTTTAGCTTAAATTGACAGATTGACAGATAAACTTAGATTGACGCGCAAGTGCGTCAATAGACTCTTTAAGAATTTGAACCTGTCTCCCCTTC
This sequence comes from Oncorhynchus keta, assembly GCF_023373465.1. Taxonomy (NCBI): domain Eukaryota; kingdom Metazoa; phylum Chordata; class Actinopteri; order Salmoniformes; family Salmonidae; genus Oncorhynchus; species Oncorhynchus keta. Next base: position 30,895,122 of record NC_068440.1, on the reverse strand, counting down.
ATCTACACTGATTGAAGTGGATTTAAGACATCAATAAGGGATCATGGCTTTCATCTGGATTCGCCTGGCCGGTCTATATCATGGAAAGAGCAGATCTTCCTAATGTTTTGTATACTCAGTGTATACTTTACATGTGAACAGGAGTAATAGTGGCCAGTACCAGGAGAGAATAGATAGATACTAATGGTAATTGCAATCAATAATCAATGAACAGCAGGGGGGGAGCAGTAGTTGTTCGGCATTTAACAGTGTTATGGCCAGTGTATAGAAGCCGTTTAGAAGTCTGTTGTTCTGAGCCTTGATGCGCCGGTTCCAGCCGTACGGGAGCACGGAGAACAGTCCATGTCTCGGGTCGTTCAGTCCGTTCTCCTCTGTTCGAAGCATAATTAGCACAACTCTATTCTGGGATGGCATGGGACATGTCTTAACGACTGGCAGGTATCACCTTTTCTGTATGAACGAAGCCCTCTTATGCTCTGTTTCTTAATCCCTGGATTATATTGCATATGTATCACATACCTGAATATTTCCCACTTTCTATAGCTAGGGATTTCAATAAGTAGGAATGTCACTCCAAAAGACAAAGCCTATCCAACCTATGTCTTCATCTTACCCTTTAGTTTTTGTTCTCTTTTTGATTCATGCCAGTGGTCTCTAAGGAGGGTAGTGGTGGAGTGTTCAAACCTTATGCTGCTGGTACAAAATACGTAGTTTAGCCTTTTGAGGTACCTTGTCTCAGGCTGAAGTTAACTTCTTGCCAGCAAGGTATTTTTCTTCTCCATGTATCCTTGCTTGCTGTGTTTGGGTGCATTTTCCCACTGCTGTGGTTCTGTGATGAAATTGCCCTTTAGAACTGTAGGGGTTGGAAGTGACCTCACTCAGACACCTCCCACAAAGTTCAAGGTCATTTCAAGCTCAACCACTTTCTGTCAGTGGAATTCAATGTTGATCCTCCAAATACTCCATGTTTTATACTTCCTCTTGAGATGCATGTACTGTAGCCAATCAGGCACAGACCACCTTCGTCCTTCACTGCTTAATGTACACACTCATCAATACCATATCAAACACGCACACCGATGTGGCAGGGAGCCCGGCGGGTAGGAGCATTAGGCCAGGAACCGAAAGGTTCCTGGATCGAATTCCCAAGCTGACAAGGTAAAAATCTGTCCATGAGCAAGGCAGTTAACCCACTGTTCCCCGGGCGCCGATGACGTGGATGTCGATTAAGGCAGCCTCCCGCACCTCTCTGATTCAGAGGGGTTGGGTTAAATGTGGAAGAAACATTTCAGTTGAATATATTCAGTTGTACAACTGACTAGGTATATCCCTTTCCCAATAATACACATCATGTCAGACACACACATCAATACACACCATATCAGACACATACATACACACACATCAATACACACCATATCAGACACATACACATCAATACACACCATATCAGACACACACATACACACACATCAATACACACCATATCAGACACACACACATCAATACACACCATATCAGACACACACACATCAATACACACCATATCAGACACATACACATCAATACACACCATATCAGACACACACATACACACACATCAATACACACCATATCAGACACACACATACACACACATCAATACACACCATATCAGACACATACATACACACACACACATCAATACACACCATATCAGACACATACATACACACACATCAATACACACCATATCAGACACACACATACACACACATCAATACACACCATATCAGACACACACATACACACACATCAATACACACCATATCAGACACACACATACACACACATCAATACACACCATATCAGACACACACACATCAATACACACCGTATCAGACACACACACATCAATACACACCATATCAGACACACACACATCAATACACACCATATCAGACACATACACATCAATACACACCATATCAGACACACACACACACACACGGGTGCCATTTGAGACAAAGCTTAGATGAAATCACTTTCCTCAGCAGACACAGGGTTGACTAATGACAGGGACTGTTTGGATGCAAACGGGAGGCCTACCCTCAACGCGTTATGTAAAATAATCAAAACATGTGTTCCTTCTCCGTCTGTGTGAGGGATAGTTAGGAGATGCAGAGCGACAGTCCTGAGCCTGACCTCCTCTCCGTCACAAACACATTGTGAATCTCAGCTCCGCTGTCATCTAGAGTTTCCTCACTATGTGGCTTCTTGTGGTGTCTCAGAACAGTTAATTAATCTAGTTTCCTCACTGTGTGGTGTCTCAGAACAGTTGATTCATCTAGAGTTTCCTCACTGTGTGGTGTCTCAGAACAGTTAATTAATCTAGTTTCCTCACTGTGTGGTGTCTCAGAACAGTTAATTAATCTAGTTTCCTCACTGTGTGGTGTCTCAGAACAGTTAATTAATCTAGTTTCCTCACTGTGTGGTGTCTCAGAACAGTTAATTCATCTAGTTTCCTCACTGTGTGGTGTCTCAGAACAGTTAATTAATCTAGTTTCCTCACTGTGTGGTGTCTCAGAACAGTTAATTAATCTAGTTTCCTCACTGTGTGGTGTCTCAGAACAGTTAATTAATCTAGTTTCCTCACTGTGTGGTGTCTCAGAACAGTTAATTAATCTAGTTTCCTCACTGTGTGGTGTCTCAGAACAGTTAATTCATCTAGTTTCCTCACTGTGTGGTGTCTCAGAACAGTTAATTAATCTAGTTTCCTCACTGTGTGGTGTCTCAGAACAGTTAATTCATCTAGTTTCCTCACTGTGTGGTGTCTCAGAACAGTTAATTCATCTAGTTTCCTCACTGTGTGGTGTCTCAGAACAGTTAATTAATCTAGTTTCCTCACTGTGTGGTGTCTCAGAACAGTTAATTCATCTAGTTTCCTCACTGTGTGGTGTCTCAGAACAGTTAATTCATCTAGTTTCCTCACTGTGTGGTGTCTCAGAACAGTTAATTCATCTAGTTTCCTCACTGTGTGGTGTCTCAGAACAGTTAATTCATCTAGTTTCCTCACTGTGTGGTGTCTCAGAACAGTTAATTCATCTAGTTTCCTCACTGTGTGGTGTCTCAGAACAGTTAATTCATCTAGTTTCCTCACTGTGTGGTGTCTCAGAACAGTTAATTAATCTAGTTTCCTCACTGTGTGGTGTCTCAGAACAGTTAATTCATCTAGTTTCCTCACTGTGTGGTGTCTCAGAACAGTTAATTCATCTAGTTTCCTCACTGTGTGGTGTCTCAGAACAGTTAATTCATCTAGTTTCCTCACTGTGTGGTGTCTCAGAACAGTTAATTCATCTAGTTTCCTCACTGTGTGGTGTCTCAGAACAGTTAATTAATCTAGTTTCCTCACTGTGTGGTGTCTCAGAACAGTTGATTCATCTAGAGTTTCCTCACTATGTGGTGTCTCAGAACAGTTGATTCATCTAGAGTTTCCTCACTATGTGGCTTCTTGTGGTGTCTCAGAACAGTTAATTCATCTAGTTTCCTCACTGTGTGGCTTCTTGTGGTGTCTCAGAACAGTTAATTCATCTAGTTTCCTACCTGTGTGGCTTCTTGTGGTGTCTCAGAACAGTTAATTCATCTAGAGTTTCCTATTTGCAGTCAGTCACCTACTACACACAGTCAGCCACCTACTACACGCAGTCAGCCACCTACTACACGCAGTCAGCCACGTACTACACGCAGTCAGTCACCTACTACACGCAGTCAGCCACCTACTACACGCAGTCAGCCACCTACTACACGCAGTCAGCCACTGACTCACAGCCTTGACTGCAGAGGACAGGCAACATTCTCTCATATACAACAAGTCTTCAGTCCTTCTGTAGCTCAGTTGGTAGAGCATGGCGCTTGTAACGCCAGGGTAGTGGGTTCGATTCCCGGGACCACCCATACGTAGAATATATGCACACATGACTGTAAGTCGCTTTGGATAAAAGCGTCTGCTAAATGGCATATATTATTATTATTATATTATTAAGTCAGTTTCCGCCCACCTCTGTCCTTCCCTTCTTCTCTCTCTGCTGTGATGCCTGGGGATAGGCTGGCTGCCTGGCTGGCTGGCAGAGAAAGGCATTGTGACCTCTTTAGTGTCAAAGTCTGAATGACAACATGACAATGGCTGTAACGTCTGTCTTTCTCCGCTGTTCTGTTCCTGTCATCACATCACCTAGGAAACACTGAGGCTAATGAGGAGGGTATGGCCGTGGGGCTCATCAGTAACATGATGGCTAATGTGGTTGAATGCCAACTTTACTGTTCGCACGGGGTTGGAAAATTCCTGTTAGTATGACGGCTTGGGAAAGCAAAGATGACACTGTTACTGCTACGAGGATGGGGGTGAAATATGTTTCCGTTATTAAGATGACACTGTTACTGCTACGAGGATGGGGGTGGAATATGTTTCTGTTATTAAGAATGACACTGTTACTGCTACGAGGATGGGGGTGAAATATGTTTCCGTTATTAAGATGACACTGTTACTGCTACGAGGATGGGGGTGGAATATGTTTCTGTTATTAAGAATGATACTGTTACTGCTACGAGGATGGGGGTGGAATATGTTTCTGTTATTAAGAATGACACTGTTACTGCTACGAGGATGGGGGTAGAATATGTTTCTGTTATTAAGAATGACACTGTTACTGCTACGAGGATGGGGGTGGAATATGTTTCTGTTATTAAGAATGATACTGTTACTGCTACGAGGATGGGGGTAGAATATGTTTCTGTTATTAAGAATGACACTGTTACTGCTACGAGGATGGGGGTGGAATATGTTTCTGTTATTAAGAATGACACTGTTACTGTTACGAGGATTGGGGTGGAATATGTTTCTGTTATTAAGAATGATACTGTTACTGCTACGAGGATGGGGGTGGAATATGTTTCTGTTATTAAGAATGACACTGTTACTGTTACGAGGATGGGGGTGGAATATGTTTCTGTTATTAAGAATGATACTGTTACTGCTACGAGGATGGGGGTGGAATATGTTTCTGTTATTAAGAATGACACTGTTACTGCTACGAGGATGGGGGTGGAATATGTTTCTGTTATTAAGAATGACACTGTTACTGCTACGAGGATGGGGGTGGAATATGTTTCTGTTATTAAGAATGACACTGTTACTGCTACGAGGATGGGGGTGGAATATGTTTCTGTTATTAAGAATGACACTGTTACTGTTACGAGGATGGGGGTGGAATATGTTTCTGTTATTAAGAATGATACTGTTACTGCTACGAGGATGGGGGTGGAATATGTTTCTGTTATTAAGAATGACACTGTTACTGTTACGAGGATGGGGGTGGAATATGTTTCTGTTATTAAGAATGATACTGTTACTGCTACGAGGATGGGGGTGGAATATGTTTCTGTTATTAAGAATGACACTGTTACTGTTACGAGGATGGGGGTGGAATATGTTTCTGTTATTAAGAATGATACTGTTACTGCTACGAGGATGGGGGTGGAATATGTTTCTGTTATTAAGAATGATACTGTTACTGCTACGAGGATGGGGGTGGAATATGTTTCTGTTATTAAGAATGATACTGTTACTGTTACGAGGATGGGGGTGGAATATGTTTCTGTTATTAAGAATGATACTGTTACTGCTACGAGGATGGGGGTGGAATATGTTTCTGTTATTAAGAATGATACTGTTACTGCTACGAGGATGGGGGTGGAATATGTTTCTGTTATTAAGAATGATACTGTTACTGCTACGAGGATGGGGGTAGAATATGTTTCTGTTATTAAGAATGACACTGTTACTGCTACGAGGATGGGGGTGGAATATGTTTCTGTTATTAAGAATGATACTGTTACTGTTACGAGGATGGGGGTGGAATATGTTTCTGTTATTAAGAATGATACTGTTACTGCTACGAGGATGGGGGTAGAATATGTTTCTGTTATTAAGAATGACACTGTTACTGTTACAAGGATGGGGGTGGAATATGTTTCTGTTATTAAGAATGACACTGTTACTGCTACGAGGATGGGGGTGGAATATGTTTCTGTTATTAAGAATGATACTGTTACTGCTACGAGGATGGGGGTGGAATATGTTTCTGTTATTAAGAATGACACTGTTACTGTTACGAGGATGGGGGTAGAATATGTTTCTGTTATTAAGAATTATACTGTTACTGTTACGAGGATGGGGGTGGAATATGTTTCTGTTATTAAGAATGATACTGTTACTGCTACGAGGATGGGGGTAGAATATGTTTCTGTTATTAAGAATGATACTGTTACTGCTACGAGGATGGGGGTGGAATATGTTTCTGTTATTAAGAATGATACTGTTACTGCTACGAGGATGGGGGTGGAATATGTTTCTGTTATTAAGAATGACACTGTTACTGCTACGAGGATGGGGGTGGAATATGTTTCTGTTATTAAGAATGATACTGTTACTGCTACGAGGATGGGGGTGGAATATGTTTCTGTTATTAAGAATGATACTGTTACTGCTACGAGGATGGGGGTGGAATATGTTTCTGTTATTAAGAATGACACTGTTACTGCTACGAGGATGGGGGTGGAATATGTTTCTGTTATTAAGAATGACACTGTTACTGCCACGAGGATGGGGGTGGAATATGTTTCTGTTATTAAGAATGACACTGTTACTGCTACGAGGATGGGGGTGGAATATGTTTCTGTTATTAAGAATGACACTGTTACTGCTACGAGGATGGGGGTGGAATATGTTTCTGTTATTAAGAATGACACTGTTACTGCTACGAGGATGGGGGTGGAATATGTTTCTGTTATTAAGAATGACACTGTTACTGCTACGAGGATGGGGGTGGAATATGTTTCTGTTATTAAGAATGACACTGTTACTGCTACGAGGATGGGGGTGGAATATGTTTCTGTTATTAAGAATGATACTGTTACTGTTACGAGGATGGGGGTGGAATATGTTTCTGTTATTAAGAATGATACTGTTACTGTTACGAGGATGGGGGTGGAATATGTTTCTGTTATTAAGAATGATACTGTTACTGCTACGAGGATGGGGGTGGAATATGTTTCTGTTATTAAGAATGATACTGTTACTGCTACGAGGATGGGGGTGGAATATGTTTCTGTTATTAAGAATGACACTGTTACTGCTACGAGGATGGGGGTGGAATATGTTTCTGTTATTAAGAATGATACTGTTACTGCTACGAGGATGGGGGTGGAATATGTTTCTGTTATTAAGATGGAGGTTGAAACTCTTGTTTCATGCCTTTTTTATTTTCAACTCTCCTATTGTAAGGACACCATATTTTCATTTGCCCCTATTTTTGTATATCAATTACATTTTAATTTGCCATCTGTGAATCCAATCCAATCTGTTCCAGTGTCAGTTCCAGAAACATCTGAACGATCAACTGACATCATGAGTCACTATTAATAATACAACAACAGATGAGAGAATACGGCCTGGCACTAAAGTGTGATGTATTTATGAATCCGTGTGTGATTTGTGTCCCCAGATGAGACGGGTGCCACAGACACTGCAGACACGGTTGTGGACCACAGTTATGTGAAGAAGAAGCTGGAACATGGCCTCACTCGAATCTGGCAGGTCTGAACACAAGCTTTCTTTCATTTCTACCCTCTCTCATTCTCTTTCTCTCTTTTCCATTCATCTCTCATCTCTCTCGCTCTTTTCCATTCATCTCTCGTCTCGCTCTTCCCCCCCTCTCGCTCGTCTTTCTCTCCCTCTTCCCATATCTCTCTCTAACAAGTATTCTGCTCCCCTTCTCCCTTCAGGAAGTCCTGCTGGAAGTGAAAGCGTATCTGCTTGGGACAGACATGTCCAACTTCAAATATGATCAAATATGATTCAAATATGACTTCATTGTGGTCCTGGATGTTATCAGCAGGTATATAGAATTAAATAGAATTGGGTACACACAATATGAACGCCGGCCCACCCATCATAGAACATTGACTTGAATGGGGATCCCCGTTCTAGTAATTCTATTTCTAGGACCACATCCTCATTAGCAGTGATTGGTTTGAACGAGGTGGACCGAAAGCCTAAACCCTCCGCCTTGCCCCCTAGTCCATGTGAAACCCCTTGTTTTAAAAGAACCACAACCAGAGCGGAGAGGGAGTTACGTGTGCATAAATTAATCTGCTTGTTCCGCCAACAGAACAAAGTTGTAGTTTAGCTCTTTACAAGCTTGTCAATTAAGGAATCGGGTTTCTGGGTCGGCTGTGTCCTTACGGGCCAGTGGGGAGAGAGAATAGGGGTTCCTTGGGGATCGGTCTCTGGGCCACATGGCTGTGAAGTAACTCTATGGGGTTCATTGAACTATTCAGAAGCTGCTGGTAGATGCTTTTCCTTTCCCCTCCTCGCTTTTGTGTTCTTTCCATCTAATTTTGCATTGCTTCTCATTTGTATCTATTTCCCCCTCTACCTATTTTTCTCCCTCTCTTCCCCCCTCTCTTTCTCTCCCTCTCTTCCCCTCTAACTCTTTCTCTTCCTCTCCCTCTCTTTCCCCCTCTCTCTTTCTCTCCCTCTCTTCCCCTCTAACTCTTTCTCTTCCTCTCCCTCTCTTTCCCCCTCTCTCTTTCTCTCCCTCTCTTCCCTTCTAACTCTTTCTCTTCCTCTCCCTCTCTTTCCCCCTCTCTCTTTCTCTCCCTCTCTTCCCCTCTAACTCTTTCTCTCCCTCTCCCTCTCTATCCTCCCTCTCTCTCTTTCTCTCCCTCTCTCTTTCTCTCTACCCTCTCTCTTTCTTTCCCTCCCCCTCTCAGGCTGATGCAAGTGGGGGAAGAGTTCTGTGGCAGTATGTTGCTACAGGAGTCCATTAAACGTCAGTGTCAACAACAAGAACTATCACAGGTGAGGCACCTCACCCCTAGCTAGCGAATGTTTGCCAAAGTTATATGAATGTTTGCCAAAGTTATATGAATATTTCCCTGTTTGAACACAGGTCTGATTACATAATTATTTTTCTCTCCAACTTATACAGTGGGGCAAAAAAGTATTTAGTCAGCCACCAATTGTGCAAGTTCTCCCACTTAAAAAGATGAGAGAGGCCTGTAATTTGCGTCATAGGTACACTTCAACTATGACAGACAAAATGAGAAAAAAAATCCAGAAAATCACATTGTAGGATTTTTTATGAATTTATTTGCAAATTATGGTGGAAAATAAGTATTTGGTCACCTACAAACAAGCAAGATTTCTGACTCTCACAGACCTGTAACATCTTCTTTAAGAGGCTCCTCTGTCCTCTACTCGTTACCTGTATTAATGGCACCTGTTTGGACTTGTTATCAGTATAAAAGACACCTGTCCACAACCTCAAACAGTCACACTCCAAACTCCACTATGGCCAAGACCAAAGAGCTGTCCAAGGACACCAGAAAAAAAAATGTAGACCTGCACCAGGCTGGGAAGACTGAATCTGCAATAGGTAAGCAGCTTGGTTTGAAGAAATCAACTGTGGGAGCAATTATTAGGAAATGGAAGACATACAAGACCACTGATAATCTCCCTCGATCTGGGGCTCCATTTTGTCTGTCATAGTTGAAGTGTACCTATGACGCAAATTACAGGACAATTACTTTTGCAATTATGTTAGCACAGCTGAAAACTGTTGTCTGATTAAAGAAGCAATACAACTGGCCTTCTTTAGACTGTTGAGTATCTGGAGCCTCGATGATGTCTGGTGCCTCGATGATCACAGCAGAGTATTGACTGCCCTTTCTCCCTCTACAAACTGCCCTCCGTGCCCACTGTGGCATTTCCCCGCTCTGTTTGAGTCCATGCATTTCATCTGGAACAGGAGCCCTTGTGCTAGAAAGTAAATGGCAATGGGTCGTTAATCTGCAAATGCTGACTACTTCGCTCTTCTTCTTGTCTCTTTCTCTTTCTTTTCTTTGTTTTTCATCTTTCTTTCTTTTTCTTTGTTTTCTCTTCATCCCTCTCTTTCTCTCTACCCGCCCAGGACACGCCTGGAGGAGTTGCGGTTGTTTCTGGAGGGCGAGACGTGGGATTGGTGTCCTGTCAAATCTAACTTCAACATCACTCAGCTCCACGTGAGTAAGACCGTTAAGACGCCACAGAGCCAGGGAGAAGGATTCAGAGAAGGGATGTGACATCTAGTCATCATGTGTATCGCTGTCACTCATGTGTCGCTGTCACTCAACGTAGGCATAGCATATGAAATGTAGTGGCCCTAGTTGTCAGCAGGAGGTCCAGTTAAAAATGTATATGTACAATGCCCTTGGACTAAATGATTTATTAACATATTAAAACACTATAAAGGGATCTGGACAGATAGAAATCCATCTAAGAGTAGTTCAACAGGTAGTGTAGATGTTGGTTCCTGAAACCCTGTATGAAAATGCACACTGTTTACTTGGCTGACATTAAGATAAAAACCTTCAATCACGGAATTCCAAAAAAGGCAGCTTTCTTCCTTCACTACCAGCAGACATCAGGGAGGCTTAGGGATAGTTCACCTAAATGACAAAATGACACATTGGTTTCCTTACCCTGTAAGAAGTCTATGGGACCGATATTAGCATTTTTTGTGCATCATGTCCAAATCATCCAAAAGTATCTGTCATTGATTTTGAAGATCAACGAAGTCACTTATAGATGTTTTGAACATTATGCTAGAAAAATGCTAATATGTGACCGACCATCTTGATTCGGTTTTATGTAGAAAAATTTGAAATTGTGTTTTTACATCGGATAAAAGTTTATTGACACATGCAGAGTATACAGATGGTGTGAATGGTACAGCGATAGTACATTTTAATTACATTTAAATTAGATTTCAATTCCAGTCAATTTAGGAAATAGAAAAAAATAAATATGAGGAAATTGTTGAATTGAAATGTAATTGAACCCAACCCTGATGTGTATACATGCATGTATGTAGCCTAACCAATGCTTGTGTACAGTATTCCTGATTCTTTCTATCCTTGATATGCAAGCTTATTGAGGTTGTAAACAATGCATGTTTTGTTTTTATGCAGAGAAAATCTGTATAGACAACTTGTTCTATAATGTCATCTACATGTTTAATCATGCAGCATTAGCAGGAAGGTTTATGGGATTGTTATAACATCCATGCCGCTCCAATTAGCTCACGTACGGTTTAGGATTCAATCATTCTGTAAGCAACATCTGAGGACAAAAGTACCATATGAATAATGCAGTGAGTGATATTGCCAGCCTCCTACCAGGTACCCTCAGGGAAGCCAGGGTCCCGCTATAATCTCCTCATGAAAGATTAATAGCTTGGAATCTAACAAACAAAATAAGGAAGTGGTAGGCAGAGTTCTAGCTGGGGATTCTCTGTGGTGTGACTTATTTACAGGCAGGCAACTGGTTCATGCCTCTGTTCTGCCACTGGCAAAGGTGACGCTCGGCCTCAGGTTTTGTTTTTTAGTCCGATATCCAAGTGTTCTTTTAGTTATTCTCGTCTCTGCCCAAGGCATATTTACCTCCATTACTTCTCTATTGCAAACTTGTGGATTTGATCAGCCTGTAGTTGACCATATAGCCAACTCCTTGGCATTAGGCACATTTGTGACTCTGGTTTATCATTTGAGGTGCATGCCAAAGATTTATTAGAATTAGAATTATTAGAATTATTGGACAATTGCCTTAAGAGAGTAAGACAAACGGAGTGGAATGCATTATTGCAAACACTCGTTAAAGGACTCTCTCTCCCACCTCTGCAACGTTGGTGTCCACATACAGTCCTATTTCAAGGTTGATCGAGGAAGAGATCAATAGACATTAGCACATATTACACAGCGACCCCAGATTTGTATTGTGTGTCTGTCTTTATTATATGTTCACTTTTCCCCTGCAGCTTTTTCTGCTGCGATCTCTTGATTGGGCCAATACTGACTGGGAATTTATAATGATGCCCACCTGTGAGGTCTTGTTGTCGTGACATTGACTGCCATTGCCTTGCAAGCTGAAGAAGGGCTCATATACCCAAACGTTTGTGTGGCAATAAAAATGTAAATTTCAGTTTATTTACCGTAATGCAGTCTTATTTCTGTTCTTTGGATTATATATGAGGATCCAGCACCCAATTTTAAGTTTGTATGAGGTGGAGTTGAGCACGTTGTTTATATTTTCATTAGCCTGTCCCACTTAAAGTATACCTAGTGTTCCTTTGATGTCTTTTTGCTTTGTTTTCATCGATGAATGCTATGTCGTAAAGCCACACCAAGGAGGATAACTATAACATGAACCATAAATGATACGTAACTATAAACTTTGGCGAGCATCCACACCACACTGTAGGCCTATTAATAATGTGGTAACACAGACCATTCGGTGCTTCAGGGTGTGTTCGTTGTCATAGTGACAACTGCAAATAATACAGTGCCTTCAGAAAGTATTCACATCCCTTGACTTTTTACACATTTTGTTGTGTTACAGCTTGAATTTAAAATTGATTAAATTGAGATGTTGTGTCACCGGCCTACACACAATATGCCATAATGTCAAAGTGGTATTATGTTTTTAGATTTTTTTTTTTTACATATTAATTAAAAAGGAAAAGCTGAAATGTCTTGAGTCTAAGTATTCAACCCCTTTGTTATGTCAAGCCTAAATAAGTTAACATAATAAGTTGCATGAACTCACTCTGTGGGCAATAATAGTGTTTAACATGATTTTTGAATGACTACCTCATCGCTGTACCTCACACATACAATTATCTGTAAGTTCACTCAGTCGAGCAGTGAATTTCAAAGAGATTCAACCACAAAGACCATGGAAGTTTTCAAATGCCTCGCAAAGAAGGGCACCTATTGAATATCCCTTTGAGCATGGTGAAGTTATTCATAACACTTCGGATGGTGTATCAATAACCCACTCAATACAAAGATACCTGCGTCCTTCCTAATTCAGTTGCCGGAGAGGAAGGAAACCGCTCATTGATTTCATCAGGCAAATGGTGATTTTAATGGTTTAATGAGTTTAATGGTTGTGATAAGAGAGAACTGAGGATGGATCAACAACATTGTAGTTACTCCACAATTTACATTTACATTTAAGTCATTTAGCAGACGCTCTTATCCAGAGCGACTTACAAAAAAACTTACAATACTACCTAAATGACAAAGTGAAAAGAAGGAAGCCTTTACAGAATACAATTATTCCAAAATATGCATCCTGTTTGCAGTAAGGCGCTAAAGAAAAAAGAATGTGGAAAATAAATGTACTTTATGTCCTGAATACAAAGTATAATGTTTGGGTCAAATCCAACACAACACATCACTAAGTACCACTCTTCATATTTTCAAGCATGGTGGTGGCTGCATCATGTTATGGGTATGCTTGTCATCGGCAAGAACTAGGAATTTTTTTTTAGGATAAAAAAATAAACAGAATATAATTATGCACAGGCAAAATCCGAGAGGAAAACCTGGTTCAGTCTGCTTTCCAACAGACACTGGGAGACAAATTCACCTTTCAGCAAATCAAATTATATCGGTCACATACACATGGTTAGCAGATATTAATGTGAGTGTAGCGAAATGCTTGTGCTTCTAGTTCCGACCGTGCAGTAATATCTAACGAGTAATCTAACAATTTCACAACAACTACCTTATACACACACAAGTGTAACGGAATTAATAAGAATATGTACATGTAAATATATGGATGAGCGATGGCCGAACGACATAGGCAAGATGCAGTAGATGGTATAGAATACCATATATACATATGAGATGAGTAATGTAGAGTATGTAAACATCATATAAAGTGGCATTGTTTAAAGTGACTAGTGATACATTTATTACATCCAATGTTTAATTATTAAAGTGGCTAGAGATCTGAGTCAGTATGTTGGCAGCAGCCACTCAATGTTAGTGATGGCTGTTTAACAGTCCGATGGCCTTGAGATAGAAGCTGTTTTTCAGTCTCTCTGTCCCAGCTTTGATGCACAAGCCCGACAGGATGCTGTCGATTGTGCATCTGTAAAAGTTTGTGTGTTTTTGGTGACAAGCCAAATTTCTTCAGCCTCCTGAGGTTGAAGAGGTGGTGTTGTGCTTTCTTTGCCACGCTGTCTGTGTGGGTGGACCATTTCAGAATGTCAGTGATGTGTACGCCGAGGAACTTAAAAAACTTTCCACCTTATCCACTACTGTCCCATCGATGTGGACAGGTGGCTGCTCCCTCTGCTGTTTCCTGAAGTCCATGATCATCTCCTTTGTTTCGTTGACGTTGAGTGTGAGGTTATTTTCCTGACACAACACTCTGAGGGTCCTCCCCTCCTCCCTGTAGGCAGTCTCATCGTTGTTGGTTATCAAACCTACCACTGTAGTGTCGTCTGCAGACTTGTGAGTTGCATGCGTGTATGGCCACGCAGTCATGGGTGAACAGAGAGTACAGGAGAGGGCTGAGAACGCACCCTTGAGGGGCCCCAGTGTTGAGGATCGGGTTGGCGACGTTGTTTCCTACCCTCACCACCTGGGGGTGGCCCGTCAGAAATGATATCACCCAGTTGCACAGGGCGGGGTCGAGACACAGGATCCCGAGCTTAATGACGAGTTTGTAGGGTACTATGGTGTTGAATGCTGAGCTGTAATCGATGAACAGCATTCTTACATAGGTATTCCTCCTGTCCAGATGATTTAGGGCAGTGTGCAGTGAGATTGCTATTGCGTCGTCTTTGGACCTATTGAGGCGGTAAGCTAATTGGAAGATAGGGTGAAGGTGATATGATCCTTGACTAGTCTCTCAAAACACTTCATGATGACGGAAGTGAGTGCTTACTGGGGGGTAGTCATTTAGCTCAGTTACCTTAGCTCTCTTGGGAACAGGGAGCATGTGGGAACAGCATACTGGGATAGGGATTGATTGAATAAACACACCAGCCAGCCAGTCAGGCTCGTGTGGACGCGGCTAGGGATGCCGTCTGAGCCGGCAGCCTTGCGAGGGTTAACACGCTTAAATGTTTTACTCACGTTGGCTGCGGTGAAGGAGAGCCTGCATGTTTTGGTAGCGGGCCGTGTCAGTGGCACTGTGTTATCCTCAAAGCGAGCAAAGAAGTTGTTTAGTTTGTCTGGGAGCAAGACGTCAGTGTCCGCGACGGGGCTGGATTTCTTTTTGTAATCCATGATTGACTGTAGACCCTGCCACATACGTCTCGTGTCTGAACCGTTGAATTGCGACTCTACTTTCTCTAAACTGACGCTTAGCTTGTTTGATTGCCTTGCGGAGGGAATAGCTACACTGTTTGTATTCAGTCATGTTTCCAGTCGCCTTACCATGATTAAAAGCAGTGGTTCAAGCTTTCAGTTTTGCGCAAATGCTGCCCTCAATCCACGGTTTCTGGTTGGGGAAGATCTTAATAGTCACCGTGGGTACAACATCCCCGATGCAGTTGCTAATAAACTCGCTCACCGAATCAGCATATACAGTTGAAGTCGGAAGTTTACATACACTTAGGTTGGAGTCATTAAAACTCGTTTTTCATCCACTCCACAAATTTCTTGTTAACAAACTATAGTTTTGGCAAGTCGGTTAGGACATCTACTTTGTGTATGACACAAGTCATTTTTCCAACAATTGTCATTTCACTTACAATTCACTGTATCACAATTCCAGTGGGTCAGAAGTTTACATACACTAAATTTACATCATTTGAGTCAATTGGAGGTGTACCTGTATTTCAAGGCCTACCTTCAAACTCAGTGCCTCTTTACTTGACATCATGGGAAAATCAAAAGAATTCACAAGAATCAGACAAGACCTCGTAAAAAAAAGTCTGTAGACCTACACAAGTCTGGTGCATCCTTGGGAGCAATTTCCAAAGGTACCTGAAGGTACCAGGTTCATCTATACAAACAATAGTACACAAGTGTAAACACCATGGGACCACGCAGCCGTCATACCGCTCAGGAAGGAGACACGTTTTGTCTCCTAGAGATGAACGTACTTTGGTGCGAAAAGTGCAAATCAATCCCAGAACAACAGTAAAGGACCGTGTGAAGATGCTGGAGGAAACAGGTACAAACGTTTCTATATCCACAGTAAAATTAGTCCTATATCGACATAACCTGAAGGGCCGCTTAGCAAGGTAGAAGCCACTGCTTCAAAACAGTCGGAATAAAGCCAGACTACGGTTTGCAACTGCACATGGGGACAAAGATTGTACTTTTTGGGGAAATGTCCTCTGGTCTGATGAAACAAAAGTAGAACTGTTTGGCCATAATGACCATCGTTATGTTTGGAGGAAAAATGGGGAGGCTTGCAAGCCGACGAACACCATCCCAACCGTGAAGCAAATAAATCATTCTCTCTATTATTATTCTGAAATGTCACATTCTTAAAATAAAGTGGTGATCCTAAATTACCTAAGACAGGGACTTTTTACTAGGATTAAATGTCAGGAATTGTGAAACTGAGTTTAAATGTATTTGGATAAAGTGTATGTACACTTCTGACTTCAGCTGTACATCAATGTTGTCTGCGGCTATCCGGAACATATCCCAGTCCACGTGATCGAAGCAATCTTGATGCATGGGAATCAGATTGGTCGGTCCAGCGTTGAACAGTCCTGAGCACGGGCGTTTCCTGTTTCAGTTTCTGTCTATATGCTGGGGGCCACAAATTGGAGTCGTGATCAGATTTGCCGAAAGGAGGGCGAGGGAGGGCTTTGTATGCATCACAGAAGTTCCAGAATGCAGCCAACCCGGGTCGAGCATTCAATATGTTGATCAAATTTAGGGAGCCTTGTTTTCAGATTAGCTTTGTTAAAATCCCCAGCTACAATAATTGCAGCCTCAGGATATGTGGTTTCCAGTTTACATAGAGTCCGTTGAAGTTCTTTCAGGGCCGTCGAGGTGTCTGCTTGGGGGGATATACACGGCTGTGACTATAATCGAAGAGAATTCTCTTGGTAGATAATGCTGTTGGCATTTTTTTTGTAAAAAATTCTAGGTTTGGTGAACAAAAGGACTTGAGTTCCTGTATGTTGTTATGCTCACAACATGACTCGTTAATCATAAGGTATACACCCCCACTCTTCTTCTTACCAGAGAGATGTTTGTTTCTGTCAGCGCGATGCGTGAAGAAACCAGGTGGCTGTATTGGCTCTGATAACGTATCACGAGTGAGCCATGTTTCTGGAGAATGTTACAATCTCTGATGTCTCTCTGGAAGGCAACTCTTGCTCGAATTTAGTCTACCTTGTTGTCAAGAGACTAGACATTGGCAAGTATTATATATTATACTGGGATCCGATCCATTGTCCTGGGTGGTGGTCCAAACAGAGGATCCGCTTCGGGAAAGTTGTATTCCTGGTTTGGTAAGTTGACGCTGCTCTTATATCCAATATTTCTTCCCGGCTGTAGGTAGTAAGACTTGAGATTTCATGGGGTAACAGTGTAAGAAATAATACATTAAAAAAATACTGCATAGTTTCTTAGGAACGCGAAGCGAGGCGACCATCTCTGACGGCGCCATGTAGCCTGGCCAATGACCTAAAACACAAGGCCAAATATACACTGGAGTTGCTTACCAAGACGAGATTGAATGATCTTGAATGGCCTAGTTACAGTTTTGACTGATATCGTCTTGAAAATCTATAGCAAAACTTAAATGGCTGACGAGCAATGGTCAACAACCAACTTGACAGAGCTAGAATATTTTTTTAAAGATTTATGTGCCAATATTGTACAATTAAGTTGTGCAAAGCTTTTAGAGACTTACCCAGAATGACTCACAGCTGTAATCCCTGCCAAAGGTGATTCTAGCATTTACTGACTCAGGGGTGTGAATACTTATGTAAATGAATTATTTCTGTATTTCATTGTCAATAAATTTGCAAAGATATAGATAAACATGTTTTCACTTTGTCAATATGGGTTATTGTGTGAAGAGAAAAAATATTGAACCCATTTTGAATTCAGGCTCTGACACAACATGTGGAATAATTGAAGATGTATGACTACTTTCTGATGCCTCTACTTCTGATGGCACTGTATGTGTAATGAAAATAATGTAGAAACTACTATTTAAATGTAGCTATTCAACAATAAACGCTGTTTAGCCTGCACATCATTTAAGTCATGTGATGGCTTGTCTTGTTGATCAAGTGGTTTGCAAGTGAGTTCCATTTTTCTATTGATTGTTAATTCATTTGGATCTTCTTTTTCACTGTGCTCATATGTCTGTCCTGTGCAACAGTTAATTTGGTTTATTTTACATTTAGCAATTAGCAAGAGAACTTGCTAATTTAGTAAACTAAAGTAAAAAATGATCAAAATGTCCTGTAGCTTAGGTAGCCCATAGCTTTTCCTGTGATTTCACAAGAAGAGGATTAGCGGAGAGGCTTGCGTAGCACGGAAACAGTTGCAAGAGAGGCTAGAGATGTGTAGCTGAAGTAAGAATCTAAGTGTTAGCTGCATATTAGGCCATACATTAGCTAGATTGTAAGGCTATAAATATTTACCTGTCAAAGTGCAATAAAAAAGTGAACAGATTATGTAATTGAGGATCTGTGCGTTCCTCCAGGCTGTGCTCTGCAGTTCCAGACACAGAAAGCTCCACTATCGATTAGGCCTAAGGTTTTAGACTAAAACATTCTACCAAGGCTACAACAACACAGTGTAATGAGGAATGTATTGTAGTTATCAAGTCAATACACAAGTATTGTCCAGGGTTGTAAGCTGCTGTGATGTAGGCTGATTTGAATAACCGCTCGTACGTCCTGTTTTAATGCTTCATGCCAACATAAATGCATACAGCCTGGTCTGATCATGCAACCATTTGGATCAGTTAGGGTTTACAAGGTCTAGAAAGGTACATTAGCAGGCTACTCTCACTCTCATTTTAAACTCTGCTATGTTAAATCCGGCAAGCAAAAGCAAGCTGGAATCAGTCCCCTGATAGGCTGTTAGTAGGAAATAAAATGCGGAAAATATGGCCTTCTCATGCGATGGTTGTCGTGGATCATCATTCTCCGAAGTCTTCCTATAATTAATGTGGCAACCAATATGCTCACACATGCCTAGTTATTCAGGCAAGCTTACCTTGCGTTCTGCCTTCTCTCCTCTCCGAGCAGCCTTGCACACCTAGAACGCTTCAATAGAAGGCACTTTTGATTGGTTGTCAATGTTTTATCATCGGAGGGCCAGGCAGAAAATCGCTCTGAAAGTGATCTAAACGATTAGCTCTTGTTATCGTTTTCCTCTGTTTCTGTATTTATCGTTGTGGTGTAAACGCTCCTGTTCACTTGAATTAGAAAGATTTCATTGGTTTTATTGTTATAGTTATCTTCCTTGGTGGGGACGGCCCTCAATCTAAGGCAGCGTCCCAAATGGTACCCTGTTTCCTATATAGTGCACAACTGTTTTTTTTATTTTTTATACATATAGTAACCTAAGATGCCATTTGGGATGCATCCCTGAGTGTATCTCTCCCTCTAGTCTCTCTCCCTGCAGGAGTTTAAGTTCATGGGTCAGTGCTGGTCCCCCTCAGTGTCTCCCAGTAGACAGGTGTTGTCCAGCCAGGACCAGGAAGTCCTGTCTCTTTTTGAGCTCTTCAGCCAGGAGGGGAACCCCTTTGAGAGGCACATCGACAACAAGGATGAGGAGACTGAGGACATGCTGGCCTCCAATGGGGTAAGCAGTGGCCATGTTTGAGAGTATCAAATCCGTAATGCATTGAGGGTAAATTGTGAATGACTGACTAATCTACAAATAATAATGAGTAGTTATTTATGACGCAAGGTCATTTGTAGATCAGTCTGCAATGTCGAACCACCCCAGTGCCTCATCCTAGTTCCAGATGCATCACATGTTTCTAGATGCTAGTCCTGTAGCTGGTATGTTGTGTTTGCTGTTTGTCAAGGAGAATGAAGCAGTATGTAAGCACCAGCAACTTTGTTGATAAGGGTGAGTTAAGGTTATTTCAATCAAGAAGGTGACATATTCCACAACTCCCTGTCTGCCACACACATTGTCCATTAAATGCTTTCTAGAGTTCTGTTGCATCTCTCCACCAGAACGTTGTCTCACTATCCACCGATCCTTATTCACAACGTCTGCTGCCATTCCATCAGATCTCACAGAGTATTAACATGAATCCCATTAGTTCCCCCGGGAGCACGTGTCATCACTGTCCGCCACACTGAGTAATTTCAAGTGAGGAAATAAATAAGAGCAGCGATTAAAGTCGGACATTATCATTTGGGGACGTTAAGTGGTTTATAGTCGCCCTAACAGTCACGTCAGAGGTCGTAACAGAGTTTAATGGTGGGGACCGTGTCGGTATGGAGTTTACACCCGCTGCAGTTGTGCTTAACAATTTGATGCACTTGACATTTCATTATATTCAATATGAGCCGCTACTGTAATGAAAAGACTACAGTTAAATGGGCGTTGCGTGTTGTCCTTTGGAGAGCTCTGAGTGGTAACACACTGATATTAATGAAATAATAGGCTCTCTTTTATGGAGTGACAAACTTTTATGGAGATGTGCTTGCATACATGTGGACTGGACTTGTTACATTTCAATGCCAGTGTTACGAATCCCTTTTGGCCCGACAGTCTAGGGGGGATGGTAATGAGACCCGTAACATAACTCAGGCAAATTATAGTGACAAAGTAAAAGTGTGAACGAAATAACCAGGACAACTGAAATCTACCGTCAAACTCAAGGTTTATTTGAAAACACACGGTAATGAGGGGGGCAGGAAAAGGGGCTTAGCTGGAGCCAAGGAAAGAAACAATAAGTATTCAAAAACACCCCTAAGCTAGACTAGCCTACTTTAACAACAGCTAACTAACCAACCAAAAATACAGTGGGTGGTCTGCCCAGTTCTAACTAGTGTATTTAACAAAGTCTACCTACGGGTAGTGTATGCCCATGGGCGACTTGTCTTGGTTCCCCCTTTTCCCACCAGCAAACAAACACCATAACCAAAAACAATACTCACAGGTGAGGACAAAGTGCTATGGAGGTGCTCAAACAAAAGAGAGGTTAACACACAAAGAGAGAGTGAAACACAGAGACCTACAGGCATGTCATTTACAGAGAGATTGAGCTCCAGAGCAAACAACTGACAGGGTTTTTAAACCAAGGGAAAGGAACTGTGATAGGGTAGGAAACAGGAGGAGGTGTGTCTTCCTGGTAGAGTATCGTAGGTGGTATTGTTCCTGGTAGAGTATTGTAGGTGGTATTGTTCCTGGTGGAGTATTGTAGGTGGTATTGTTCCTCGTAGAGTATTGTAGGTGGTATTGTTCCTGGTAGAGTATCGTAGATGGTATTGTTCCTGGTAGAGTATTGTAGGTGGTGTTGTTTCTGGAAGAGTATTGTAGGTGGTATTGTTCCTGGTAGAGTATTGTAGGTGGTATTGTTCCTGGTAGAGTATTGTAGGTGGTATTGTTCCTGGTAGAGTATCGTAGGTGGTATTGTTCCTGGTAGAGTATCGTAGGTGGTATTGTTCCTGGTAGAGTATCGTAGGTGGTATTGTTCCTGGTAGAGTATCGTAGGTGGTATTGTTCCTGGTAGAGTATCGTAGGTGGTATTGTTCCTGGTAGAGTATCGTAGGTGGTATTGTTCCTGGTAGAGTATCGTAGGTGGTATTGTTCCTGGTAGAGTATTGTAGGTGGTATTGTTCCTGGTGGAGTATTGTAGGTGGTATTGTTCCTCAGAGTATTGGTGGTATTGTTCCTGGTAGAGTATTGTAGGTGGTATTGTTCCTGGTAGAGTATTGTAGGTGGTATTGTTCCTGGTGGAGTATTGTAGGTGGTATTGTTCCTGGTGGAGTATTGTAGGTGGTATTGTTCCTGGTAGAGTATTGTAGGTGGTATTGTTCCTGGTAGAGTATTGTAGGTGGTATTGTTCCTGGTAGAGTATTTGTTACGCACGCCCCTATGAAGAGGGAACGCAACACCCTGCTACAACTAAACTCTCCGTGAAGTGAAAAAGGTATGGACTGTAGGTGCGAGTAAGAATGACAACAGGCAGAATGTGGTACCGTTTACAAGGACTTTATTCCTTTACACGGTAATATGGGGAAAAGGGGCTGGACGGAACCAAAGCAAAGAAAGTAAATCTCAAACCCCCCTCTCCTACCTCCCTACCCATTACTTACCTAATTTAGCACCACCTGGTGCCCTAACCAAAATACAGGGGGTGGTCCGCCCAGGTCTTACCTAGTGTGCCTAGACAGCAAATATGCTACGGGTATATGTATGCCCGCGGGCCTCTTGCCTAAGCACTCCCTAGGTACCTTCCCCTTCTCCCCCTGGGAACAAATGAAACAGAATATTAAACAATTTCACAAACAAACTAAGAAACAAAGGACATCAAATAAGCTCTATCTGAGCAACAAACTTACAGAACATACCACCTCTCAGCAATGAACTCCCAGCAAAATCTCTGCAATGACCTCCCAGAAAATCTCTCTAGCAAAATCTCTGCAATGACCTCCCAGAAAAATCCCTAGCAAATCTACCTCCAGCAAAATCTCTCTCCTGAACAGAACACTGGCTTTTATATAGCTTCAGATTGAATGGGTAATTGGAGACAGCTGTCTTGACGAGGGGGCAGGGTCAGCTCTCCAATTAGCCCTGGAGTCGACCAATCAGCTGCTTGAGGGATTTCAGGAAGCCATTTCCTGAAATAAACACATGCAAACATACAAACTACAACACAAACTGGGGAACGTAACAGTATTGTAGGTGGTATTGTTCCTGGTAGAGTATTGTAGGTGGTATTGTTCCTGGTGGAGTATTGTAGGTGGTATTGTTCCTGGTAGAGTATTGTAGGTGGTATTGTTCCTCGTAGAGTATTGTAGGTGGTATTGTTTCTGGTAGAGTATTGTAGGTGGTATTGTTCCTCGTAGAGTATTGTAGGTGGTATTGTTCCTGGTAGAGTATTGTAGGTGGTATTGTTCCTGGTAGAGTATTGTAGGTGGTATTGTTCCTGGTAGAGTATTGTAGGTGGTATTGTTCCTGGTAGAGTATTGTAGGTGGTATTGTTCCTGGTAGAGTATTGTAGGTGGTATTGTTCCTGGTAGAGTATTGTAGGTGGTATTGTTCCTGGTGGAGTATTGTAGGTGGTATTGTTCCTGGTAGAGTATTGTAGGTGGTATTGTTCCTGGTAGAGTATTGTAGGTGGTATTGTTCCTGGTAGAGTATTTGCTACGCACGCCCCTATGAAGAGGGAACGCAACACCCTGCTACAACTAAACTCTCCGTGAAGTGAAAAAGGTATGGACTGTAGGTGCAAGTAAGAATGACAACAGGCAGAATGTGGTACCGTTTACAAGGACTTTATTCCTTTACACGGTAATATGGGGAAAAGGGGCTGGACGGAACCAAAGCAAAGAAAGTAAATCTCAAAGCCCCCCCTCTCCTATCTTACCTGCCTACCCACTACTTACCTAATTTAGCACCACCTGGTGCCCTAACCAAAATACAGGGGGTGGTCCGCCCAGGTCTTACCTAGTGTGCCTAGACAGCAAATATGCTACGGGTATATGTATGCCCGCGGGCCTCTTGCCTAAGCACTCCCTAGGTACCTTCCCCTTCTCCCCCTGGGAACAAATGAAACAGAATATTAAACAATTTCACAAACAAACTAAGAAACAAAGGACATCAAATAAGCTCTATCTGAGCAACAAACTTACAGAACATACCACCTCTCAGCAATGAACTCCCAGCAAAATCTCTAGGAAAATCTCTCTAGCAAAATCTCTGCAATGACCTCCCAGAAAATCTCCCTAGCAAATCTACCTCCAGCAAAATCTCTCTCCTGAACAGAACACTGGCTTTTATATAGCTTCAGATTGAATGGGTAATTGGAGACTGCTGTCTTGACGAGGGGGCAGGGTCAGCTCTCCAATTAGCCCTGGAGTCGACCAATCAGCTGCTTGAGGGATTTCAGGAAGCCATTTCCTGAAATAAACACATGCAAACATACAAACTACAACACAAACTGGGGAACGTAACAGTATTGTAGGTGGTATTGTTCCTGGTAGAGTATTGTAGGTGGTATTGTTCCTGGTGGAGTATTGTAGGTGGTATTGTTCCTGGTAGAGTATTGTAGGTGGTATTGTTCCTCGTAGAGTATTGTAGGTGGTATTGTTTCTGGTAGAGTATTGTAGGTGGTATTGTTCCTGGTAGAGTATTGTAGGTGGTATTGTTCCTGGTAGAGTATTGTAGGTGGTATTGTTCCTCGTAGAGTATTGTAGGTGGTATTGTTCCTGGTGGAGTATTGTAGGTGGTATTGTTCCTGGTAGAGTATTGTAGGTGGTATTGTTCCTGGTAGAGTATTGTAGGTGGTATTGTTCCTGGTAGAGTATTGTAGGTGGTATTGTTCCTGGTGGAGTATTGTAGGTCGTGGTTGTCTCACCTAGCTATCTTAAGATAAACACAAAAACTGTTAGTGGCTCTGGAAAAGAGTGTCTGCTAGATGACTAAAATGTAAAAATGTGATTAAAGCTTCTAAATCATCAGCAATTATATCTCTTTCTCTGAATGACCATATGATTATTTTCCCCCTCTGCGGTTTTGAGTCAGATAAGTTAGTCAAGAGTGTGCACCAGGACTACGACAGTGACAGTAAAGCAACTAAATGATCATGTTGTTAATATACAGTACCAGTCAAAAGTTGGGACGTACCTAGTTGGGACACACCAAGAATGTGCAAAGCTGTCATCAAGGCAAAGGGTGGCTACTTTGAAGCATCTCAAATATAAAATATATTTTGATTTGTTTAACTTTTTTGTTTACTACATGATTCCATATGTTTTTTTTCATAGTTTTGATGTCTTCACTATTATTCTACAATGTAGAAAATAGTAAAAATAAAGAAACTCTTGAATGAGTAGGTGTGTCCAAACTTTTGACTGGTACTGTATATAAACCTTTTCTAAATGTCCATATTTGAATGATATTGTTACTGTGTTATTCCCTCTCTGCAGTGTGAGTCAGATAAGCTGGAGAAGAGTGTCTACCAGGACTATGACAGTGACAGTGACGTCCCCGATGAACTCAAGCAGGACGAGCAGACCGGAGACATCCCTCTCAAGAGGTCAGGTCAAAGGGCACAACGTGATGATGTCATATCCCGGGAGCTCACTAGTCAAGTTCTTACGAGCAATGCTAGTAGTTCATGCGTGATGTACATCTCTATAAGTGGAAAGATACATGCATTATATATATCATTTTGAAAGAATTGTGTCAAATCGCCAGTTGGCAACCCATCTCTTATGGGATTAACTGACACATAAACAAACATTACAACAATTCCGTGATAGTTCTTCCGGTGTTCTGGGCACATAAAGTGAAAAAGAAATCAACAGTAAAAAGAATACAAAAAATAAATATATACTGTATATATACAGTTAAATAAATCCAGAAAAATGAAATGGAAGGCATTGAACCCAGTCTGGCACAAAGAGAAGATTGAAGTGTAAAACAGGCTTACGCACAATCTATATACATTTGTGCCATTTGCTATATGGGAGCTAAATATTTGTATGATTTAATTAAAGGTAGCCCCTTTTCTTTTATTCCAGGCTTTATCTGAACATGTAGCAAACGGAAATACACAATGGACCAAAAATAATTTAATTTTCTCTTCATGGCTCAGCCACATAATGCCAGGATATATCTGGTGGTCTTTCTCTTCATGGCTCAGCAACATAATGCCAGGATATATCTGGTGGTCTTTCTCTTCATGGCTCAGCAACATAATGCTAGGATATATCTGGTGGTCTTTCTCTTCATGGCTCAGCAACATAATGCCAGGATATATCTGGTGGTCTTTCTTTTCATGGCTCAGCAACATAATGCCAGGATATATCTGGTCGTCTTTCTCTTCATGGCCCAGCCACATAATTCCAGGATATATCTGGTCGTATTTCTCTTCATGGCTCAGCAACATAATGCCAGGGTATATCTGGTGGTCTTTCTGGAAAAGGACCAGTGTATATCGTGGTAGAAAAGGCCATTTAAATGCATGTATTGGCTATATATTTAGAATAGGTGTCTCAAATATATTTTTAGCTCACCCCTACATAACCCATCGAAGTCGGCACAATTTCATCAAGTTCTTTGTCTACATAATGAAACATTTTATTTTACCCTCCCCTTACTTCATAGCACTCAAATCACATGTTTGATGAACACAATCATTAGCCCTCTGGTGCAGAAAAGAGGATGAATTACCACACGTTTTATCTCCATGTGAAAATGTTCTCAAATCTTCCATCTTCTACAGTATTTCATTAAGATTTCAATGAAGCCAGTTTTTAACAGATCATTGAAATACATTTCCTCCCACTACATTTGTCGACTACTTCACACACACACACACACACACACACACACACACACACACACACACACACACACACACACACACACACACACACACACACACACACACACACACTTCCATTATTCTCTTGTTAACAGAGAGGAGGGGAGATTCTACTTAAATCAGTGGGTAGACTATGTACAGTGGGGCAAAAAAGTATTTAGTCAGCCACCAATTGTGCAAGTTCTCCCACTTAAAAAGATGAGAGAGGCCTATAATTTTCATCATAGGTACACTTCAACTATGACAGACAAAACGAGAACAAAGAAATCCAGAAAATCACCTTGTAGGATTTTTAATGAATTTATTTGCAAATTATGGTGGAAAATAAGTATTTGATCACCTACAAACAAACAAGATATCTGGCTCTCACAGACCTGTAACTTCTTCTTTAAGAGGCTCCTCTGTCCTCCACTCGTTACCTTTATTAGTGGCACCTGTTTGAACTTGTTATCAATATAAAAGACACCTATCCACAACCTCAAACAGTCACACTCCAAACTCCACTATGGCCAAGACCAAAGAGCTGTCAAAGGACACCAGAAACAAAATTGTAGACCTGCACCAGGCTGGGAAGACTGGATCTGCAATAGGTAAGCAGCTTGGTTTGAAGAAATCAACTGTGGGAGCAATTATTAGGAAATGGAAGACATACAAGACCACTGATAATCTCCCTCGATCTGGGGCTCCACACAAGATGTCACCCCGTGGGGTCAAAATGATCACAAGAACGGTGAGCAAAAATCCCAGAACCACACGGGGGGACCTAGTGAATGACCTGCAGAGAGCTGGGACCAAAGTAACAAAGCCTACCATCAGCAAGGGCATTGAAGATTATATGTAGCTGGGTCTTTCAGCATGACAATGATCCCAAACACACCGCCCGGGCAACGAAGGAGTGGCTTCGTAAGAAGCATTTCAAGGTCCTGGAGTGGCCTAGCCAGTCTCCAGATCTCAACCCCATAGAAAATCTTTGGAGGGAGTTGAAAGTCCGTGTTGCCCAGCAACTGCCCCAAAACATCACTGCTCTAGAGGAGATCTGCATGGAGGAATGGGCCAAAATACCAGCAACAGTGTGTGAAAACCTTGTGAAGACTTACAGAAAACGTTTGACCTCTGTCATTGCCAACAAAGGGTATATAACAAAGTATTGAGATAAACTTTTGTTAATGACCAAATACTTATTTTCCACCATAATTTGCAAATAAATGAATAAAAAATCCTACAATGTGATTTTCTGGATTTTTTTTCTCACTTTGTCTGTCATAGTTGAAGTGTACCTATGATGAAAATTACAGGCCTCTCTCATCTTTTTAAGTGGGAGAACTTGCACAATTGGTGGCTGACCACTGTATGTGACTACGTGCTACAATATGGCAGCTAATTGTGTGAGAGTGGCAGATGTGCAAAAACCACGTTCACCTATTCAAAAGCTCTTCATTAAGAACAGATGTAGGAATGAATGAGTTGAGGATATACATAAACATTACACACAGTTATTGATTTCCATGCATGTTGTGTGGTGAAAGCCTTGGGTTCACTACATGCTTCAAAAGCTCTTCATTAATTAAGAACAGATGTAGGAATGAATGAGTTGAAGATATACATAAACATTACACACAGTTATTGATTTCCATGCATGTTGTGTGGTGAAAGCCTTGGGTTCACTACATGCAGGTCAACACGGTGCCTGCAGGGTCTGGGTTCTCCCCAGTGTTTTGTACTGATCTAAGCCTCTAACACGCTCATTTCCCAATCTATCAGGTCACTGGCTAATTGAAGGGCTGCTGGAAGGTCACATCCATGTCCAGCAATTAGAGATGTACTAATGAATGGTGGTAGATGCAGTTTCATCATTAGTCAGGGGGCTGGTTCTGTCAGGGGGCTGACTCGTGTCATGCCTCTTAATTGATAGATTTAGGAGATTTTATGAATGAATATCTGGGCTCATCCACCGAGCCTCAGGGTTATGAACCTGAACCGCTGTCTATGTCTGGGCTCAACCACTGAGCCTCAGGGTTATGAACCTGAACCGCTGTCTATGTCTGGGCTCAACCACTGAGCCTCAGGGTTATGAATCTGAACCGCTGTTTGTCTGGGCTCAACCATTGAGCCTCAGGGTTATGAACATGAACCGCTGTCTGTCTGGGCTCAACCACTGAGCCTCAGGGTTATGAACATGAGCCACTATCCGTCTGGACTCAAACATTGAGCCTCAGGGTTATGAACATGAACCACTGTCTGTGTCTGGGCTCAACTACCGAGCCTCAGGGTTATGAACATGAATCGCTGTCTGTCTGGGCTCAACCACTGAGCCTCAGGGTTATGAACCTAAACCACTATGTGTCTGGGCTCAACCACCAAGCCTCAGGGTTATAAACATGAACCACTATCCATCTGAACTCAACCATTGAGCCTCAGGGTTATGAACATGAACCGCTGTCTGTCTGGGCTCAACCACCAAGCCTCAGGGTTGTGAACATGAACCACTGTCTGTGTCTGGGCTCAACTACTGAGCCTCAGGGTTGTGAACATGAACCACTGTCTATGTCTGGGCTCAACCACTGAGCCTCAGGGTTATGAACATGAACCGCTGTCTATGTCTGGGCTCAACCACTGAGCCTCAGGGTTATGAACATGAACCACTGTCTGTCTAGGCTCAACCACCAAGCCTCAGGGTTATAAACATGAACCACTGTCTGTGTCTGGGCTCAACCACTGAGCCTCAGGGTTATGAACATGAACCACTGTCTGTCTAGGCTCAACCACCAAGCCTCAGGGTTATAAACATGAACCACTGTCTGTCTAGGCTCAACCACCAAGCCTCAGGGTTATAAACATGAACCACTGTCTGTCTAGGCTCAACCACCAAGCCTCAGGGTTATAAACATGAACCACTTTCTGTCTAGGCTCAACCACTGAGCCTCAGGGTTATGAACATGAACCACTGTCTATGTCTGGGCTCAACCACCAAGCCTCAGGGTTATGAACATGAACCACTGTCTATGTCTGGGCTCAACCACTGCGCTTCAGGGTTATGAACATGAACCACTGACTATGTCTGGGCTCAACCACTGAGCCTCAGGGTTATGAACATGAACCACTGTCTATGTCTGGGCTCAACCACCAAGCCTCAGGGTTATGAACATGAACCACTGTCTATGTCTGGGCTCAACCACTGCGCTTCAGGGTTATGAACATGAACCACTGACTATGTCTGGGCTCAACCACTGAGCCTCAGGGTTATGAACCTGAACCACTGTCTTGTTGTCCCGCCCTCACGCCTCTCCTTTCTCTCTATTCAGCATCTCCCCTCTCTCTCTAATCAGCCTGTCAAGGGGGACGATGCGAAGCAGGAAGAAGTCAGACTACAGCCGTAACAAGGGCTCCAATGCTCCCATCCTGACCAACACAACCCTCAACGTGATTCGCCTGGTTGGTGAGTAATCATCTCCTCTCCTCTGTTTCTCTCCTCTCACCTCCCAGAAACATCCAAGACACTTAGTGATGACCGTGGTGACCCCTCTCCCGCAAGAGACCTCGATAACGGCACCAATTAACAAGCTCATCGCTCATTTAAGAATGTGAGGAACCAGGACCCTATTCCAAAGGCTACCTGGCGGTGTGACTGGCCTGTACCTGCCATCATTAGCCTGTCGTTATCCACGCCAAACCCCCGTGACCTTTAATTTCTTAAGTGGAATGTAACTGTCTGTTTGACGTCAATTGCGAGGTGTCGGACCTCAACGTCAATTTAGCTTCCTGCTCAAATCGCAACCCGTCTTTGATTTGATTTAATTGGAGAGGAAGAAATGTCATTATGATAAGTGAGGTAGTTAAGGCTCCGAGTTTGTGAAGAAATCTCTGTTTTTCACTCGTGTTTTTAACTGATTTGAATTTAATTACGTTTCTGAACAACATTCTAAATGACCAGCGCAGTTCACTTATAGTGTAGTAAATTAATTTTATTCAACTAACATTTATTTGTATTTTTTTGCATTTCAGATGTATAATAGTACCTGTATGATTTAAAACATAATCGGTCAAATAGAACATGTACAGTCACTAGTCACAGATGCTAACTGGTCTGTTTACTAAGGGAAGGGAAGGACCAAAGTCACTTAATGTGAAAGAAATCCTCATCTGGATTTCTGTTTCAATAGTGCTCTGAAAAGTTAGATGACAGGGTTCTAGCATTCACAGAAAGAGAAAGTAAGAAAGTGCAAGTCTCAGCGCAAAAAGTGGCTCTTTCATCAGCTCTGGTTCAATGGTAACCTTGTTACAGCCATGTGCTTTGTTGCTATTCATTTTATTACCTTTTTCTCAAATGAAATTCCATCCACTCAGAGTACATGTAAATGCGCCATTGGCTGGGCAAATATATTATTATAAATCACTATTCGATTATGATTGACTTAAAACATCTGAGATTACATTACTATGAGAGTCCTGGGATCTAATGTTTCCCCAGATACAATGTTGTCTGCTTTAGTTGGATATGATGAACAGTTGAGACCCTTTACATCCCAGGACATCTTATCGAGGTGAATGGAGAGTAAATCAGTTGTTTCATCACATCAGATACGTGCTTTCATTTGGTGCAGTGCTGATGTCAAACGTCATGTCCATTATTTGGCATCCTGATCACATTCATATCAGTCATGTTCTGTAAATCTCCCAGAGGATATTTGCTTAAAAGTTACATTCAAGCATTTGAATTGATCCCATTCAAATTCCCCAAAAAGATGACGCTAGGGTTTTGGATTTTTACATATGAAAGATCCTAACAGAATTTCCAAGTATCTAATATGCCAGGCTAGTAGTTTTTGAGATGAGCTTTTTTGAACCTTTCTGTTGATAACTGTTTAACTGATATCAATTGTTTTGTTATTTAATATCTCATATTATGTAATAGCATGTATGTACAGTGCCTTGCGAAAGTATTCGGCCTCCTTGAACTTTGCGACCTTTTGCCACATTTCAGGCTTCAAACAAAGATATAAAACTGCATTTTTTTTGTGAAGAATCAACAACAAGTGGGACACTATCATGAAGTGGAACGACATTTATTGGATATTTCAAACTTTTTTAACAAATCAAAAACTGAAAAATTGGGCGTGCAAAATTATTCAGCCCCTTTACTTTCAGTGCAGCAAACTCTCTCCAGAAGTTCGGTGAGGATCTCTGAATGATCCAATGTTGACCTAAATGACTAATGATGATAAATACAATCCACCTGTGTGTAATCAAGTCTCCGTATAAATGCACCTGCACTGTGATAGTCTCAGAGGTCCGTTAAAAGCGCAGAGAGCATCATGAAGAACAAGGAACACACCAGGCAGGTCCGAGATACTGTTGTGAAGAAGTTTAAAGCCGGATTTGGATACAAAAAGATTTCCCAAGCTTTAAATATCCCAAGGAGCACTGTGCAAGCGATAATATTGAAATGGAAGGAGTATCAGACCACTGCAAATCTACCAAGACCTGGCCGTCCCTCTAAACTTTCAGCTCATACAAGGAGAAGACTGATCAGAGATGCAGCCAAGAGGCCCATAATCACTCTGGATGAACTGCAGAGATCTACAGCTGAGGTGGGACACTCTGTCCATAGGACAACAATCAGTCGTATATTGCACAAATCTGGCCTTTATGGAAGAGTGGCAAGAAGAAAGCCATTTCTTGAAGATATCCATAAAAAGTGTCGTTTAAAGTTTGCCACAAGCCACCTGGGAGACACACCAAACATGTGGAAGAAGGTGCTCTGGTCAGATGAAACCAAAATTGAACTTTTTGGCAACAATGCAAAACGTTATGTTTGGCGTAAAAGCAACACAGCTCATCACCCTGAACACACCATCCCCACTGTCAAACATGGCGGTGGCAGCATCATGGTTTGGGCCTGCTTTTCTTCAGCAGGGACAGGGAAGATGGTTAAAATTGATGGGAAGATGGATGGAGCCAAATACAGGACCATTCTGGAAGAAAACCTGATGGAGTCTGCAAAAGACCTAAGACTGGGACTGAGATTTGTCTTCCAACAAGACATTGATCCAAAACATAAAGCAAAATCTACAATGGAATGGTTCAAAAATAAACATATCCAGGTGTTAGAATGGCCAAGTCAAAGTCCAGACCTGAATCCAATCGAGAATCTGTGGAAAGAACTGAAAACTGCTGTTCACAAATGCTCTCCATCCAACCTCACTGAGCTCGAGCTGTTTTGCAATGAGGAATGGAAAAAATGTCAGTCTCTCGATGTGCAAAACTGATAGAGACATACCCCAAGCGACTTACAGCTGTAATCGCAGCAAAAGGTGGCGCTACAAAGTATTTACTTAAGGGGGCTGAATAATTTTGCACGCCCAATTTTTCAGTTTTTGATTTGTTAAAAAAGTTTGAAATATCCAATAAATGTCGTTCCACTTCATGATTGTGTCCCACTTGTTGTTGATTCTTCACAAAAAAATACAGTTTTATATCTTTATGTTTGAAGCCTGAAATGTGGCAAAAGGTCGCAAAGTTCAAGGGGGCCGAATACTTTCGCAAGGCACTGTATACCTTTGTAATATTTCCCATACAGGTTAAATGCATGCGGATGATGAACATTCTGAAGCCTATAGCCTTGGATGTCATCCGCTGTGTTTCCCAGATGTTCGATCACTACCTATATGCTGTCTACACCTTCTTCCGCCGCAACAATATGCTACGGAAAAATACTACAAAGCTATTTCAATGGAGATTATTCATTGACCATGCATTTTAGTCCAGGACTAGGCTTAATCTGTGTCCGGGAAACTGGCCCTGAGGGTCTTTTACACAACCACACATGACAGACCTGTTTTTGTATGTGACAGACTTGCATTATGTTAATTAGTGTCCCCAATGTGAATGTGTTCTATGTTTCTCAAATGTTATCTTATATATTATTTACCACTCAATTATCTGTATGTGGTTACTGCTTCTGTGTTCCACCTCTTGTACACACATCACTCATTGGAAATTGTCAGTGGGGCTGAAGCTGAAATCACCTAAGATTGCTTTTCCCTTCTGTTGAGCCAATGTATTAGTGCTTATGGTGTTCAAATAGAGTTGGAATGAATGAGAGTGTCTTCAGAAAAAGTCACCCTCCTTGAAATCATTACATTGTTACAGATATTACAGATCTTTTCAGACTGTTCAGTAAGATAAGGGACACTGAAGTGCTAACTGGTCCGTTTATTAAGGAGATGATCGTGGACTTCAGGAAACAGCAGAGGGAGCAGCCCCCTATCCACATCGACAGGACAGTAGTATCCACATCAACGGGACAGTAGTGGAGAAGGTGGAAAGCTTTATGTTCCTCGGGATACACATCACGGACAAACTGAAATGGTCCACCCACACAGACAGCGTGGTGAAGGCGCAACGGTGCCTCTTCAACCTCAGGAGGCTGAAAAAATTCGGCTTGTCACCAAAAACACTGACAAACTTTTACAGATGCACAGTCGAGAGCATCCTGTCTGGTATGGTATAGTATGACAACTGCTCAGCCCACAACCGTAAGGCTCTCCAGAGGGTAGTGAGGTCTGCACAACGCAACACCGGAGGCAAACTACCTGCCCTCCAGGACACCTACAGCACCCGATGTCACAGGAAGGCCATAAAGGTCATCAAGGACAAGAACCACCCGAGCCACTAGCTGTTCACCCCGCTATCATCCAGAAGGCGAGGTCAGTACAGGTGCATCAAAGCAGGGACCGAGAGACTGAAAAACAGCGTCTATCTCAAGGCCATCACACTGTTAAACAGCTACCACTAACATTGAGTGACTGCTGCCAACATACTGGCTCAAATCTCTGGCCACTTTAATAATTAAACATTAGATGTAATAAATGTATCACTAGTCACTTCAAACAATGCCACTTTATATGATGTTTACATACTCTCATATGTATATACTGTATTCTATACCATCTACTGCATCTTGCCAATGCCATTCGTCCATCGCTCATCCATATACTTATGTACATATTCTTATTAATGCCTTTATACTTGTGTATAAGGTAGTTGTTGTGAAATTGTTAGATTACTTGTTAGATATTAGTGCACGCTCGGAACTAGAAGCACAAGCATTTCGCTACACTCGCATTAACATCTGCTAACCATGTGTATGTGACCAATAAAATTTGATTTGATTTAAGGGAAGGGACACTGAGGTGCAAACTGGTCTATTTACTAAGGGAAGGGAAGGGGACAGTGGGGTGCTAACTGGTCTGTTTACTAAGGGAAGGGACACTGAGGTGCTAACTGGTCTGTTTACTAAGGGAAGGGACACTGAGGTGCTAACTGGTCTGTTTACTAAGGGAAGGGGACACTGAGGTGCTAACTGGTCTGTTTACTAAGGGAAGGGACACTGAGGTGCTAACTGGTCTGTTTACTAAGGGAAGGGAAGGGAAGGGGACA
The DNA here is from genome assembly GCF_023373465.1 of Oncorhynchus keta. NCBI lineage: Eukaryota > Metazoa > Chordata > Actinopteri > Salmoniformes > Salmonidae > Oncorhynchus > Oncorhynchus keta. Next base: position 30,860,294 of record NC_068440.1, on the reverse strand, counting down.
CTGAGGTGCTAACTGGTCTGTTTACTAAGGGAAGGGAAGGGACACTGAGGTGCTAACTGGTCTGTTTACTAAGGGAAGGGAACTGAGGTGCTATATGGTCTGTATTAGTCTTCAGTACTATATTCCTTCAGTTGACACTTCTACTCCACCTCCCCCTCTTTCTCTCACTGTTAATCTCTCTTTTTACAGACAGGCCACAATGAGTAACAGAGCAAGTTTTCTGCCCCTGTAAAAAAAACAAAAAAATCGTTATCACTTTAAAACTCTTCTGAGGCTATTTTAGCAGCTTAAGCTGTCGCTAAAGAAAGCACTCAGTGTGCGTGGGACTATGTGTGACTGATAAACCCCGGAGGAGCTGGTAATGATATCAACAAAATGGCTGTCACATGCCAGAGTGGATGAGGCTCTGCTGCTGCTCTGCTGCCTGGGTCCTGACAGGCTTCTCCTCAGGGGGTCCAGGGAGCGTGCTTGTGATTAGGACAGGAGGACAGTCACATGGCACCTTGACAGGGCATCCCTCGTTTTCACCTCCTTTCTATCGCTTTCTCTGTGTTTCTATATTTCTCTGTCTTGCTGCACTTATTTCTCTCCCCCTTCCTCTTTCTCCCTCTCTCTGTATTTCTCTCTCTGTATTTCTCTTTTTCTCTCCCCCATATTTCTGTCTCTCCTTCTCTCTTTCTCTCTGTATTTCTCTCTCTCTGTATTTTTCTCTCTTCTCTCCCTCTATATTTCTCTCCTCTCTATATTACTCTCTCTCTCCCATCTCTCTCTGGCTTTCCATTTCTGTTTCCTCCTCCATCTCTTCTTTTGGGTTCACTCTTCCTTTAGTTCTTCAACTGTCTCTCTTCCTGCCTCTATCACTCTTCTGCTCCTCGTTAGTTTCCAGTTCAATATGGCTCTCATTCCAAGACACCCACACTCAAATGCTAATACTTTACAAATCCCCTGAAAATGTATATGCACGTATACGCTGTTTTTGTGTTGACCTACTGATGGCTTATGATACCATGAGCATTGAGGAGAAGTGGTTGATATAAAGCCCCTGGTTCCCTGAGTAATGAGCAATATTAATATTAGATAGGGTAAAAGCACCATTTTATACCACTGCGATATTACCTCCGTCACACACATATCCTGAGATGCATTAGCTGCAGACGTTCACGCCTTCTTGTCCAGAGTTAATAACGGGGGAAGAGATCTGGAGAGTTACAAATACCTTATGGGGAAAATACATCACCATTCAGATGATGAAATGCTTTTCCTCTGGGTACGTCTTGGATTCAGCCCCCCTTCTGCGCTCATTCCAGTGAGGAGAGATTGAGGTAGAGGGGGAGGGAGAACGTAGGAGAGAAGGGGATGGCTGTCGAGACTTCTGCGCTCATTCCAGTGAGGAGAGATGGAGGTAGAGGGGGAGGGAGGGAGAACGTAGGAGAGAAGGGGATGGCTGTCGAGACTTCTGCGCTCATTCCAGTGAGGAGAGATGGGGGAGGGAGGGAGAACGTAGGAGAGAAGGGGATGGCTGTCGAGACTTCTGCGCTCATTCCAGTGAGGAGAGATGGAGGTACAGGGGGAGGGAGGGAGAACGTAGGAGAGAAGGGGATGGCTGTCGAGACTTCTGCGCTCATTCCAGTGAGGAGAGATGGAGGGAGAACGTAGGAGAGAAGGGGATGGCTGTCGAGACTTCTGCGCTCATTCCAGTGAGGAGAGATGGAGGGAGAACGTAGGAGAGAAGGGGATGGCTGTCGAGACTTCTGCGCTCATTCCAGTGAGGAGAGATGGAGGGAGAACGTAGGAGAGAAGGGGATGGCTGTCGAGACTTCTGCGCTCATTCCAGTGAGGAGAGATGGAGGGAGAACGTAGGAGAGAAGGGGATGGCTGTCGAGACTTCTGCGCTCATTCCAGTGAGGAGAGATGGAGGTAGAGGGGGAGGGAGGGAGAACGTAGGAGAGAAGGGGATGGCTGTCGAGACTTCTGCGCTCATTCCAGTGAGGAGAGATGGAGGTAGAGGGGGAGGGAGGGAGAACGTAGGAGAGAAGGGGATGGCTGTCGAGACTTCTGCGCTCATTCCAGTGAGGAGAGATGGAGGTAGAGGGGGAGGGAGGGAGAACGTAGGAGAGAAGGGGATGGCTGTCGAGACTTCTGCGCTCATTCCAGTGAGGAGAGATGGAGGTAGAGGGGGAGGGAGGGAGAACGTAGGAGAGAAGGGGATGGCTGTCGAGACTTCTGCGCTCATTCCAGTGAGGAGAGATGGAGGGAGAACGTAGGAGAGAAGGGGATGGCTGTCGAGACTTCTGCGCTCATTCCAGTGAGGAGAGATGGAGGTAGAGGGGGAGGGAGAACGTAGGAGAGAAGGGGATGGCTGTCGAGACTTCTGCGCTCATTCCAGTGAGGAGAGATGGAGGGAGAACGTAGGAGAGAAGGGGATGGCTGTCAAGACTTCTGCGCTCATTCCAGTGAGGAGAGATGGAGGGAGAACGTAGGAGAGAAGGGGATGGCTGTCGAGACTTCTGCGCTCATTCCAGTGAGGAGAGATGGAGGTAGAACGTAGGAGAGAAGGGGATGGCTGTCGAGACTTCTGCGCTCATTCCAGTGAGGAGAGATGGAGGGAGAACGTAGGAGAGAAGGGGATGGCTGTCGAGACTTCTGCGCTCATTCCAGTGAGGAGAGATGGAGGGAGAACGTAGGAGAGAAGGGGATGGCTGTCGAGACTTCTGCGCTCATTCCAGTGAGGAGAGATGGAGGGAGAACGTAGGAGAGAAGGGGATGGCTGTCGAGACTTCTGCGCTCATTCCAGTGAGGAGAGATGGAGGTAGAGGGGGAGGGAGGGAGAACGTAGGAGAGAAGGGGATGGCTGTCGAGACTTCTGCGCTCATTCCAGTGAGGAGAGATGGAGGTAGAGGGGGAGGGAGGGAGAACATAGGAGAGAAGGGGATGGCTGTCGAGACTTCTGCGCTCATTCCAGTGAGGAGAGATGGAGGGAGGGAGAACGTAGGAGAGAAGGGGATGGCTGTCGAGACTTCTGCGCTCATTCCAGTGAGGAGAGATGGAGGTAGAGGGGGAGGGAGAACGTAGGAGAGAAGGGGATGGCTGTCGAGACTTCTGCGCTCATTCCAGTGAGAAGAGATGGAGGTAGAGGGGAGGGAGGGAGAACGTAGGAGAGAAGGGGATGGCTGTCGAGACTTCTGCACTCATTCCAGTGAGGAGAGATGGAGGTAGAGGGGGAGGGAGGGAGAACGTAGGAGAGAAGGGGATGGCTGTCGAGACTTCTGCGCTCATTCCAGTGAGGAGAGATGGAGGGAGAACGTAGGAGAGAAGGGGATGGCTGTCGAGACTTCTGCGCTCATTCCAGTGAGGAGAGATGGAGGTAGAGGGGAGGGAGAACGTAGGAGAGAAGGGGATGGCTGTCGAGACTTCTGCGCTCATTCCAGTGAGGAGAGATGGAGGGAGAACGTAGGAGAGAAGGGGATGGCTGTCGAGACTTCTGCGCTCATTCCAGTGAGGAGAGATGGAGGGAGAACGTAGGAGAGAAGGGGATGGCTGTCGAGACTTCTGCGCTCATTCCAGTGAGGAGAGATGGAGGTAGAACGTAGGAGAGAAGGGGATGGCTGTCGAGACTTCTGCGCTCATTCCAGTGAGGAGAGATGGAGGGAGAACGTAGGAGAGAAGGGGATGGCTGTCGAGACTTCTGCGCTCATTCCAGTGAGGAGAGATGGAGGGGGAGGGGGAGGGAGGGAGAACGTAGGAGAGAAGGGGATGGCTGTCGAGACTTCTGCGCTCATTCCAGTGAGGAGAGATGGAGGGAGAACGTAGGAGAGAAGGGGATGGCTGTCGAGACTTCTGCGCTCATTCCAGTGAGGAGAAATGGAGGGAGAACGTAGGAGAGAAGGGGATGGCTGTCGAGACTTCTGCGCTCTTTCCAGTGAGGAGAGATGGAGGTAGAGGGGGAGGGAGAACGTAGGAGAGAAGGGGATGGCTGTTGAGACTTCTGCGCTCATTCCAGTGAGGAGAGATGGAGGTAAAGGGGGAGGGAGGGAGAACGTAGGAGAGAAGGGGATGGCTGTCGAGACTTCTGCGCTCATTCCAGTGAGGAGAGATGGAGGTAGAGGGGGAGGGAGAACGTAGGAGAGAAGGGGATGGCTGTCGAGACTTCTGCGCTCATTCCAGTGAGGAGAGATGGAGGGAGAACGTAGGAGAGAAGGGGATGGCTGTCGAGACTTCTGCGCTCATTCCAGTGAGGAGAGATGGAGGTAGAGGGGGAGGGAGAACGTAGGAGAGAAGGGGATGGCTGTCGAGACTTCTGCGCTCATTCCAGTGAGGAGAGATGGAGGTAGAGGGGGAGGGAGAACGTAGGAGAGAAGGGGATGGCTGTCGAGACTTCTGCGCTCATTCCAGTGAGGAGAGATGGAGGGAGAACGTAGGAGAGAAGGGGATGGCTGTCGAGACTTCTGCGCTCATTCCAGTGAGGAGAGATGGAGGTAGAGGGGAGGGAGAACGTAGGAGAGAAGGGGATGGCTGTCGAGACTTCTGCGCTCATTCCAGTGAGGAGAGATGGAGGGAGAACGTAGGAGAGAAGGGGATGGCTGTCGAGACTTCTGCACTCATTCCAGTGAGGAGAGATGGAGGGAGAACGTAGGAGAGAAGGGGATGGCTGTCGAGACTTCTGCGCTCATTCCAGTGAGGAGAGATGGAGGTAGAACGTAGGAGAGAAGGGGATGGCTGTCGAGACTTCTGCGCTCATTCCAGTGAGGAGAGATGGAGGGAGAACGTAGGAGAGAAGGGGATGGCTGTCGGGACTTCTGCGCTCATTCCAGTGAGGAGAGATGGAGGGGGAGGGGAGGGAGGGAGAACGTAGGAGAGAAGGGGATGGCTGTCGAGACTTCTGCGCTCATTCCAGTGAGGAGAGATGGAGGGAGAACGTAGGAGAGAAGGGGATGGCTGTCGAGACTTCTGCCGAAGTCGATGCCTCCTTGTTTGGGCGGTGCTCGGCGGTCAACGTCACCGGTCTTCTAGCCATCATTGATCCATGTTTCATTTTCCATTGGTTTTGTCTTGTCTTCCTACACACCTGGTTCCCATCCCATCCATTAATTGTTGTGTGTTTAACCCACTGTTTCCCCTTGTCAGAGGATGTTTATTGTTATGCTCGTGTTTTATGGATTGGTGTGCGACGGGTTCTTGTACCCACGTTTATTTTATTATGTACTTGGGTTTTGGAGTTTGTTTTACGTTATTAAACTACTCCATTATACGAAGTTTGATTCTCCTGCGCCTGACTTCCCTGCCACCTACACAGACGACATGACAGAATCTCTGACCCTAAATATGAAGTCAGCAGGAGAAAGTACCCCGAACATGGATGTGGAGGAACGCGTCCAGCAGCATACGCAGAAGCTTTACCATCTGGGAGTCGCCATGGATCGCGTTGTACAGAATATTGGACCGCTGTGAGAGACAGGGAGTTCTTCCAGTGCCTCCATCAGCACAACCGGGGTCTATCCTGAGCGCCCCTTTCCCGCCTGAACCCAGTGGGATCCGTCTATCCATGCCACAGGGGTACGACGGAAGTGCTGCCAACTGCCAGGGTTTCCTCCTCCAATTAAACCTTTATCTGGCCATGGTCTAACCAGCTCCATCGGACCGTGAGAAGGGTTTTGTCCTCGTCTCATGCCTCACCGGAGAGCACTGGAGTGGGCTCCATGTGTGGAGGGGAAGATGCGGCGTTGGACCATTTTGAGGCGTTCTCCCGCCATTTCCGGACAGTCTTCGACCACCCACCCGAGGGCAGAGCGGTGAGCGTCTCTATCATCTGAGGCGAGGAGCGCCCAGGAGTTTGCCCTGGTGTTTAGGACCCTGGCTGTCGGCGCGGGATGGAACAACAGGGCCATGATCGACCATTACCGCTGCAGTCTGCGCGAGGACGTCCGTCAGGAGTTGGCCTGCAGAGACACCACCCTCACCTTCGACCAGCTGGTGGACCTGTCCATCCGGCTGGACAACCTGCTGGCTACTCGCGGACGTCCAGATCGGGGTCTGGTGGTTCCATCCTCCCGCACCCCCTCTCCGATACCCATGGAGCTGGTAGGGATGGTGCACAGGGAGACCGGAGGGGATTCCCGCTCGTGCACCATCTGTGGCTGCGGAGGGCGCACTGCTGGTCGGTGCCGGGTTGGTTCCTCTGGGAATTGAGGCAGCAGGCAGGTCGCTCTTGCATCACCCCAGGTGAGTCAGCACCATTCTCACCCAGAGCCCTCTGTCGCACATATATTTGTGTCTGTCACTTTTCCTGAATTTTCTCCTCTTTCTCAGCATACGGCGCTAGTAGATTCAGGCGTGGCTGGGAATTTCATTGATAGTGTTAGCTCATAGTTTAGAGACCCCTATTGTTCCCGTGGATGTGCCTTTCTCCGTTCACGCCTTAGATAGTCGACCATTAGGGTCAGGGCTTATCAGGGAGGCCACCGCTCCTTTGAGTATGGTGATGCAGGGGCTTCACACGGAAAATATTAGTCTTTTCCTTATTGACTCTCCTGCGTATCCTGTGGTGCTAGGCTTATCTTATCATAACCCCACTGTTTCTTGGCCACAGAGGGCTCTCACGGTGTGGTCGCAAGAGTGCTCAGGTAGGTGTTTAGGGGTTTCCGTTGGTGCTACTATGGTGGAAAGTCCAGACCAGGCCTCCACCGTGCGCATTCCCCCAGAATATGCCAACTTGGCTCTCGCCTTCTGTAAAAAGAAGGCGACTCAATTACCACTCCATCGACGGGGGGATTGTGCGATAGATCTCCTGGTAGACGCTGCATATCCCAGGAGTCACATGTATCCCCTGTTGCAAGCGGAGACGGAGGCTATGGAGACATATGTCTCTGAATCCCTGTGTCAGGGGTACATTCAGTCCTCCACTTCACCCATCTCCTCGAGTTTCTTTTTTGTGAAGAAGGATGGAGGTCTGCGTCCGTGCATTGATTATCGAGATCTAAATCAAATCACGGTGAGGTACAGTTACCCGCTACCTCTTATCGCCACTCCGATTGTGTCAATGCAGGAGGCACGCTTCTTCACTAAACTGGCTCTCTGGAGTACGTACAACCTGGTGCGTATCTGAGAGGGAAACGAGTGGAAGACCGCATTTAGTACCACCTCAGGGCATTAGGAGTACCTCGTCATGCCGCACGGGTTGATGAATGCTCCATCAGTCTTCCAATCCTTTGTAGACGAGATTTTCAGGGACCTGCACGGGCAGGGTGTAGTGGTGTATATTGATGACATTCTGATATACTCCACTACACGCGCCGAGCATGTGTCTCTGGTATGCAGGGTGCTTGGTCGACTGTTGGAGCATGACCTGTACGTCAAGGCTGAGAAATGTCTGTTCTTCCAACAGTCCGTCTCCTTCCTAGGGCATCGTATTTCCACATCGGGAGTAGAGATGGAGAGTGACCGCATTGCAGCCGTGCGCAATTGGCCGACTCCCACCACGGTGAAGGTGCAGCTATACTTAGGGTTTGCCAACTACTACCGGAGATTTACCAGGGTTTTGGTCAGGTAGCTGCTCCCATTACTGCTGTCACGTAGAGTAGGCCAGAGGATATACTGGAAAACCTAACCTCTGTCAAAATAAAAAGATGGCAGAGCCGCAAATGTTCTTCTGTGCTTCAGGGTGTTTATTTACATAGTGATTCTGGAACAAAAACAACAGTACTGCCATCAAACGTATAGCTTATAGGACAACTAAACACAATGCTGACCCATTCACAGTACTGCCATCAAACATATAGCTTATAGGACAACTAAACACAATGCTGCCCCATTCACAGCTCAATCCAAAATGCCTCCCCATGAACTGAAAGAGAGACTCTTTTTGTAGGGCTAGCCCCTGCCCTCAGAACAATTAACACTAATTAATTAAGCAATTACCTATACAAACCTACATTTTCCTTTTAACTAAACAAACATACTAAAGTATATACATTGCAACATGTTTATGAAACAATATCACAACGTAACATTTACGAAATTACATCACTACTGACAGTGTCTTTCAATATGCCCATTTACATTAATGAGGCATTTGGGACAGGCACTACAAAGTCAGCCCAATTCCCTCTGCTCGGGTCCATATCCAGCAGACCCGGAAGCTACAGAGATGGTAAGAGAGAGAGGAACAGAACAAACAAACAATGCGCTCATCCATAACATCGATAAGTAAAATACGTATTGCTTATATTAAATATGAACATTGACAAGTATGCAATGTATGTACTAAGACAGAGAAGTTAACTTGTGTGTCGACCAACATTGTTAACTTATCTGATAACGGAGCAGGGAGGAGTGATGAATGTGTGCGTGCGTTAAAGTACCAAATGCTGCCCACGACTTCTCCGTCACAACTGCACTGCTGAATGGGGGCCCGGGGCCCGCGACCGACTCAAATTGATTAAAGTGAATATAGGTTTTTAGAATTTTTTTCAAATGTAATAAACATAAAAAACAGATCTTATTTAAAGTATTCAGACCCATTGCTATGAGACTTGAAATTGAGTTCTGGTACATCCTGTTTCCATTGGTCATTCTTCTTGAGATGTTTCTACAACTTGATTGGACTACTCCTGTGGTAAATTCAATTGATTGGACATGATTTGGAAAGGCACACACCTGTCTATATACAGTCCCACAGTTGACAGTGCATGTCGAAGCAAAAACCAAGACATGAGGTTGAAGGAATTGTCCGTAGAGCTCTGAGGCAGGATTGTGTCGAGGCACATTTAAGATCTCCAAGAACCCCGTGGCCTCCATCATTCTTAAATGGAAGAAGTTTGGAACCACCAAGACTCTTTCTAGAGCTGGCCGCCCAGCCAAACTGAGCAAAAAGGGCCTTGGTCAGGGAGGTTACCAAGTACCCAAATGTCACTCTGAGAGAGCTATAGCTCTCTCAGAGTTCCTCTGTGGAGATGCGAGAACCTTCCAGAAGGCAACCATCTCTGCAGCACTCCACCAATCAGGCCTTTATAGTAGAGTGGCCAGACGGAAGCCACTCCTCAGAAAAAAAGTCACATGACAGCCCGCTTGGAGTTTGCCAAAAGGCACCTAAAGGACTCGCAGACCATGAGAAACAAGATTCTCTGGTTCTGATGAAACCAAGATTGAACTCTATGGCCTGAAGGCCAAGCGTCACGTCTGGAGGAAACCTGGCTCCAACCCTACGGTGAAGCATGGTGGTGGCAGCATCATGCTGTAGAGATGTTTTTCAGCGGCAGGGACTGGGAGACCAGTCTGGTTCGAGGGAAAGATGAAGTGAGCAAAGTACAGAGAGAACCATGATGAAAACCTGCTCCAGAGCACTCAGGACCTCAGACTGGGGCAAAGGTTCCCCTTCCAACAGGACAGTGACCCAGGCACACAGCCAAGACAACGCAGGAGGGGCTTTGGGACAAGTCTCTGAATGTCCTTGAGTGGCCCAGCCAGAGCCCAGACTTGAACCCGATCAAACATCTTTGGAGAGACCTGAAAATAGCTGTGCAGCGACGCTCCCCATCCAACCTGATCTGCAGAGAAGAATGGGAGAAACTCACCAAATAAAGGTGTGCCAAGCTTGTAGCATCATATAGCCTTGAGTCTTCGTGGGTATTCGCTGCCATATGTGCTTCAACAAAGTACTGATTAAAGGTTCTGAATACTTATGTAAATGTGATATCAGTTTTGTATTTTTTATACATTTGCACAATTTCTAAAAGCCTGTTTTTGCTTTGTCATTATGGGGTACTGTGTGTAGATTGATGAGGGAATAAAACAATTCAATCCATTTTAGAATAAGGCTCTAATTTAACGTGATGTGGAAAAAGTCAAGGGGTCTGAATACTTTCCGAATGTACTATTCCTAGTACATATAACTAGGAACAAAGTGCCAGAAAATAAACAGTAGCAACAACAGAGTGAAAGGATATGGGAGTGGGAGAGTGAAAGACTGACTCAACATTAAGAACATTTTTGACTATGTACTCAGTGAGCATAGCTTTGCTATTGAGAAAGGCTGAGCTGCACTTCCTAACCTCCTGCCACATGTATGACCATATTAGAGACACATATTTCCCTCAGATTAAACAGACCCACAAATAATTTGAAAACAAATCCAATTTTGATAAACTCCCATATCTATTAGGTGAAATACCATAGTGTGCCATCACAGCAGCAAGAGTTTTGTCCTGTTGCCACAAGAAAAGGGCAACCAAAAAAATATACAAATTATAATATTCTAACGAGCCAAAATCTGCAGAAGAAACACAGCAGAACCTGGATATACCATCCAACACAAAATTGATTGAGTAATGTTCAGTCTGAACCTACTTTCTGAAGACAGAAAGTAAAAGACAATCTCTAGGTGATTTTGTTTTATAAAGCTTAATAAATACGGCTACCAAGCTGCTAGGAAAGAATCTCCCAAAAATGATCACTTAAGTGTGAATCGAGAGGTACGAAAACGAGAGGCGGGAAAACTCTTGAGCCTTACAATGGCAGGAGAGTTTCACAGCCCCTCCACACCCAAATGCAGAGGCCTTTGAAGCCCCCTCCATCTGTGCAGAGAAGAAGTCCTCTTCAGAATCCCCAAAATACAACAACCACAGGACAACTTTGTTTGAACGCCGTAAAGAACCATTCCACAACACTGAAAAGACAGAGACTTACTAGCTTACGTTAGCTAGCTAGCTGGGATTTTCTTGAAAAAAGCTTCTCCCAAGTGGATGTGACACCTACTCCCATTGCCTGCTGCTCTGCTGCTTGGATTCCACCTGGTGATCTGTTCACCGTCTGCCCTGGTCTGTCTCCTACATGTACCTCCACCACACTCCCCCCCTCTCTGTTCACTGTCTGCCCTGGCCTGTCTCCTACAGGTACCTCCACCACACTCCTCCCTCTCTGTTCACTGTCTGCCCTGGCCTGTCTCCTACAGGTACCTCCACCACACTCCCCCCTCTCTGTTCACTGTCTGCCCTGGCCTGTCTCCTACAGGTACCCCCACCACACTCCTCCCTCTCTGTTCACCGTCTGCCCTGGTCTGTCTCCTACAGGTACCTCCACCACACTCCTCCCTCTCTGTTCACCGTCTGCCCTGGTCTGTCTCCTACAGGTACCTCCACCACACTCCCCCCCTCTCTGTTCACTGTCTGCCCTGGCCTGTCTCCTACAGGTACCTCCACCACACTCCTCCCTCTCTGTTCACCGTCTGCCCTGGTCTGTCTCCTCCAGGTACCTCCACCACACTCCCCCCTCTCTGTTCACTGTCTGCCCTGGCCTGTCTCCTACAGGTACCTCCACCACACTCCTCCCTCTCTGTTCACCGTCTGCCCTGGTCTGTCTCCTACAGGTACGTCCACCCCACTCCCCCTCTCTGTTCACTGTCTGCCCTGGCCTGTCTCCTACAGGTACCTCCACCACACTCCTCCCTCTCTGTTCACCGTCTGCCCTGGCCTGTCTCCTACAAGTACCTCCACCACACTCCCCCTCTCTGTTCACTGTCTGCCCTGGCCTGTCTCCTACAGGTACCCCCACCACACTCCCCCCTCTCTGTTCACCGTCTGCCCTGGCCTGTCTCCCCCTGTCTGGTATAGGTACCTCCACCACACTCCCCCCTCTCTGTTCACCGTCTGCCCTGACCTGTCTCCCCCTATCTGGTATAGGTACCTCCACCACACTCCCCCCTCTCTGTTCACCGTCTGCCCTGGTCTGTCTCCCCCTGTCTGGTATAGGTACCTCCACCACACTCCTCCCTCTCTGTTCACCGTCTGCCCTGGCCTGTCTCCCCCTGTCTGGTATAGGTAACCCCACCACACTCCTCTCTCTCTGTTCACCGTCTGCCCTGGCCTGTCTCCCCCTGTCTGGTATAGGTACCCCCACCACACTCCTCCCTCTCTGTTCACCGTCTGCCCTGGCCTGTCTCCCCCTGTCTGGTATAGGTACCTCCACCACACTCCCCCCTCTCTGTTCACCGTCTGCCCTGACCTGTCTCCCCCTATCTGGTACAGGTACCTCCACCACACTCCCCCCTCTCTGTTCACCGTCTGCCCTGACCTGTCTCCCCCTATCTGGTACAGGTACCTCCACCACACTCCTCCCTCTCTGTTCACCGTCTGCCCTGACCTGTCTCCCCCTGTCTGGTATAGGTACCTCCACCACACTCCCCCCTCTCTGTTCACCGTCTGCCCTGACCTGTCTCCCCTATCTGGTATAGGTACCTCCACCACCACACTCCCCCACCACACTCCTCCCTCTGTTCACCGTCTGCCCTGGTCTGTCTCCCCCTGTCTGGTATAGGTACCTCCACCACACTCCTCCCTCTCTGTTCACCGTCTGCCCTGGCCTGTCTCCCCCTGTCTGGTATAGGTAACCCCACCACACTCCTCCCTCTCTGTTCACCGTCTGCCCTGGCCTGTCTCCCCCTGTCTGGTATAGGTACCCCCACCACACTCCTCCCTCTCTGTTCACCGTCTGCCCTGGCCTGTCTCCCCCTGTCTGGTATAGGTACCTCCACCACACTCCCCCCTCTCTGTTCACCGTCTGCCCTGACCTGTCTCCCCCTATCTGGTACAGGTACCTCCACCACACTCCCCCCTCTCTGTTCACCGTCTGCCCTGACCTGTCTCCCCCTATCTGGTACAGGTACCTCCACCACACTCCTCCCTCTCTGTTCACCGTCTGCCCTGACCTGTCTCCCCCTGTCTGGTATAGGTACCTCCACCACACTCCCCCCCCTCTCTGTTCACCATCTGCCCTTGCCTGTCTCCCTCTGTCTGGTACAGGTACCTCCACCACACTCCCCCCTCTCTGTTCACCGTCTGCCCTGGCCTGTCTCCCTCTGTCTGGTATAGGTACCTCCACCACACTCCCCCCTCTCTGTTCACCATCTGCCCTGGTCTGTCTCCCCCTGTCTGGTACAGGTACCTCCACCACACTCCCCCCTCTCTGTTCACCGTCTGCCCTGGCCTGTCTCCCCCTGTCTGGTACAGGTACCCCCACCACACTCCCCCCTCTCTGTTCACCATCTGCCCTGGTCTGTCTCCCGCTGTCTGGTACAGGTACCTCCACCACACTCCCCCCTCTCTGTTCACCGTCTGCCCTGGTTGTCTCCCTGTCTGGTATAGGTACCCCCACCACACTCCCCCCTCTCTGTTCACCGTCTGCCCTGGCCTGTCTCTCCCTGTCTGGTACAGGTACCCCCACCACACTCCCCCTCTCTGTTCACCGTCTGCCCTGGTTGTCTCCCCTGTCTGGTACAGGTACCCCCACCACACTCCCCCTCCCTGTTCACCGTCTGCCCTGACCTGTCTCCCTGTCTGGTACAGGTACCCCCACCACACTCCCCCTCTGTTCACCGTCTGCCCTGGCCTGTCTCCCTGTCTGGTACAGGTACCCCCACCACACTCCCCCCTCCCTGTTCACCGTCTGCCCTGGCCTGTCTCCCTGTCTGGTACAGGTACCCCCACCACACTCCCCCCTCCCTGTTCACCGTCTGCCCTGACCTGTCTCCCTGTCTGGTATAGGTACCCCCACCACACTCCCCCCTCCCTGTTCACCGTCTGCCCTGGCCTGTCTCCCCCTGTCTGGTACAGGTACCTCCACCACACTCCCCCCTCTCTGTTCACCGTCTGCCCTGGTTGTCTCCCCCTGTCTGGTACAGGTACCTCCACCACACTCCCCCCTCTCTGTTCACCATCTGCCCTGCCCTGTCTCCCCCTGTCTGGTATAGGTACCTCCACCACACTCCCCCCTCTCTGTTCACCGTCTGCCCTGGTTGTCTCCCTGTCTGGTACAGGTACCCCCACCACACTCCCCCCTCTCTGTTCACCGTCTGCCCTGCCCTGTCTCCCCCTGTCTGGTACAGGTACCCCACCACACTCCCCCCTCTCTGTTCACCGTCTGCCCTGGCCTGTCTCCCTGTCTGGTACAGGTACCTCCACCACACTCCTCCCTCTCTGTTCACCGTCTGCCCTGGCCTGTCTCCCTGTCTGGTACAGGTACCTCCACCACACTCCTCCCTCTCTGTTCACCGTCTGCCCTGGTTGTCTCCCTGTCTGGTACAGGTACCTCCACCACACTCCTCCCTCTCTGTTCACCGTCTGCCCTGGCCTGTCTCCCTGTCTGGTACAGGTACCTCCACCACACTCCCCCCTCTCTGTTCACCATCTGCCCTGGTCTGTCTCCCCCTATCTGGTACAGGTACCCCCACCACACTCCCCCCTCCCTGTTCACCGTCTGCCCTGGCCTGTCTCCCCCTGTCTGGTACAGGTACCCCCACCACACTCCCCCCTCTCTGTTCACCGTCTGCCCTGGCCTGTCTCCCCCTGTCTGGTATAGGTACCCCCGCCACACTCCCCCCTCTCTGTTCACCGTCTGCCCTGGCCTGTCTCCCCCTGTCTGGTACAGGTACCTCCACCACACTCCCCCCTCTCTGTTCACCGTCTGCCCTGGTTGTCTCCCTGTCTGGTACAGGTACCCCCACCACACTCCCCCTCTCTGTTCACCGTCTGCCCTGGTTGTCTCCTGTCTGGTACAGGTACCCCCACCACACTCCCCTCTCTGTTCACCGTCTGCCCTGGCCTGTCTCCCCCTGTCTGGTACAGGTACCCCCACCACACTCCCCCCTCTCTGTTCACCGTCTGCCCTGGTTGTCTCCCTGTCTGGTACAGGTACCTCCACCACACTCCTCCCTCTCTGTTCACCGTCTGCCCTGGCCTGTCTCCCCCTGTCTTGTATAGGTACCCCCGCCACACTCCCCCTCTCTGTTCACCGTCTGCCCTGGCCTGTCTCCCCCTGTCTGGTACAGGTACCTCCACCACACTCCCCCCTCTCTGTTCACCGTCTGCCCTGGTTGTCTCCCTGTCTGGTATAGGTACCCCCACCACACTCCCCCTTTCTGTGCACCGTCTGCCCTGGTTGTCTCCCTGTCTGGTATAGGTACCCCCACCACACTCCCCCTCTCTGTTCACCGTCTGCCCTGGCCTGTCTCTCCCTGTCTGGTACAGGTACCCCCACCACACTCCCCCCTCTCTGTTCACCGTCTGCCCTGGCCTGTCTCTCCCTGTCTGGTACAGGTACCCCCACCACACTCCCCCCTCTCTGTTCACCGTCTGCCCTGGTCTGTCTCTCCCTGTCTGGTACAGGTACCTCCACCACACTCCCCCCTCTCTGTTCACCGTCTGCCCTGACCTGTCTCCCTGTCTGGTACAGGTACCTCCACCACACTCCCCCCTCTCTGTTCACCGTCTGCCCTGGTTGTCTCCCTGTCTGGTATAGGTACCTCCACCACACTCCTCCCTCTCTGTTCACCGTCTGCCCTGGTCTGTCTCTCCCTGTCTGGTACAGGTACCTCCACCACACTCCCCCCTCTCTGTTCACCGTCTGCCCTGACCTGTCTCCCTGTCTGGTACAGGTACCTCCACCACACTCCCCCCTCTCTGTTCACCGTCTGCCCTGGTTGTCTCCCTGTCTGGTACAGGTACCCCCGCCACACTCCCCCCTCTCTGTTCACCGTCTGCCCTGGTTGTCTCCCTGTCTGGTACAGGTACCCCCGCCACACTCCCCCCTCTCTGTTCACCGTCTGCCCTGGTTGTCTCCCTGTCTGGTACAGGTACCGCCACCACACTCCCTCCTCTCTGTTCACCGTCTGCCCTGGTTGTCTCCCCCTGTCTGGTACAGGTACCCCCGCCACACTCCCCCATCTCTCCCCAGCTTTCACTCGCCTCCAGCACACAGGCACTGTGGAGGCGAGTGACTCTGAACTTACAATGGCTAGCCCCAAGTTGTTATATTTTTTGCTTTATGCTATTTGCCTCATGACTCCTGCGTGCTTTGTTGACTATGAACTTGCTTGTTTACCCATCCATGGGACAGTCTATGTTAGTTCCACACTCGGGACTCTGACTCTCTATTGGTTACGTGGACTCTTGGCCCCGCCATCCTATTCTAACCACCTCTCACCGGCTTTGTGTTCATGTTACCCGATGAAATTGCTGTACAATATGATCTAATGCACATTCAGATCTCATAAATCAGCACTGCAGAGCTCTCCCTTTCCTCTGTCGTGCCCTGAATGTATTACTGCTGGTTACATCTGTGCATGTACACCCTGGCCCATCTACTGTTGCTACCCCCTATTCTGACTTGTGCTCTTATATCTGCTTCACTGATTTCTGCTCTCGTAAAAGCCTGGGTTTTATGCATGTTAAAACTAGAAGCTTATTATCTAAAATGTATCAATTGAAAGTGTGGGTTCACAGCTCCAATCCAGAGATGTAGGTCATTACTGAGACGTGGTGAAGGAAGAGTGTTTTGAATACTGATGTTAACCTTACTGGTTATAACCTTTTATGGCAAGACAGATCTTCCAAAGGTGAGGGAGTGGCAATCTTTACCAAGGATCACCTTCAGTGCTCGGATGTCTCCAACAAGTCTGTCCCCAAACAATTGTATTTGCTAGTTTTACGCATTAACTTTCAATTAGCTCTTCGTTGACTGTTGCTGGGTGCTATCGTCCTCCATCAGCACCAGCCTGTACCCTACCTGCCCAAAGCTCTCTCCTGGCCCCTTACACTAAGTTTGAATTTGTCCTTGGTGACCTAAACTGGGACATGCTTAAACCACCAGACCAAATCCTAAAACAATGGGACTCCCTAAATCTTTCTCAGATTATTACCAATCCCACAAGGTATGACTCCAAACACCCAGAAAAGGCTACTCTCCTCGATGTTATCCTCACAAATAATCCTGATAAGTATCAGTCTGGTGTTTTCTGTAATGGCCTTAGTGATCACTGTTTTACAGCCTGTGTTCTTAATTGCTGCTCAGTGAAACGACCTGTTCCGACTTGTCATAGACGCTTGCTAAAAATGTTTAATGAGCAAGCCTTCCTTCATGATCAGGCCTCGACAACCAGGTAAATTGGTATAGAATCAGCTTGGTCCCCTCTGTTGAAGATGCTTGGACCTTCTTTTTTTGATATTTTCAGTGGTATTGTTAATAAATACACGCCCATAAAGAAAATGCATACTCAGGCTGACTGGCTCTTGTTCAGGCAAATGACAAATATGTGCACTCAGGCTATCCGGAAGGCCAAAGTTAGTTACTTTCAGGAGCCGTTCTCTCTCTGTGGGTCTAAAAAAAAAAAAAGTTCTGGAAAACAGTTAAAGGAAAATGAACCTTGAGAATAAACCCTCCTCCTCACAGCTGCCCATGTTCCTTAATGTTGATGATGTGGTTGTTACTGACAAGGAGCACATGGTTGAGCTCGTTAATCACCATTTCATTAAGCCAGGATTCCTATTTGTCTCTGCCATGCCTCCTTGCCCGTCCAACATTTCTCCTTCTAATGTGACTATCCCCGATGGTCCTCCCTCTTTTTCACCTGCCCCGCTACAACGTTTCCCCCTGCAGGCGGTCACAGAGTCAGAGGTGCTAAAGGAATTCCTTAAACTTGACCCCAAAAAACCATCTGGGTCAGATGGTTTAGACTCTTTCTTCTTTAAGGTTGCTGCCAAGCCTATCTCTGACCTTTTTTAACCCATCTCTTCTCTCTGGGGAGATTCCCATTGCTTGGAAGGCAGCCACGGTTCATCCTTTATTTAAAGGGGAGATCAAGCTGATCCTATCTGTTATAGGCCAATTTCTATTTTGCCCCGGTTTGCTAACTACCTCTCTCAAATAGTGCAGTGTATAAAGTCAGAACATCTGCTGTCTCAACCACTGCCTGTTACCAATGGAGAACCCCAAGGCTCGATCCTAGGCCCCACTCTCTACTTAATTTACATCAACAACATAGCTTAGGCAGTAGGAAGCTTTCATCCATTTATATGCAGATGATAGTCTTATACTCAGCTGGCCCCTCCCCAGAGTATGTGTAAAATGCTCTACAACAAAGCCTTCTTTGTGTCCAAAGAAAGAGAAACTACCCTTAACCTTGGTTTGGTAAGAAGAACGCCCCTCTCCCCACAGGTGTGATTACTACCGCTGAGGGTTTAGAGCTTGAGGTAAGTCACCTCATACAAGTCCTTGGGAGCATGGCTAGATGATACACTGTCCTTCTCTCAGCACATATCAAAGTTGCAGGCTAAAGTTAAATCTAGACTTGTTTTCCACTATTGTAGTCGCTCCTCTTTCACCACAGCTGCCAAACTAACTCTGATTCAGATGACCATCCAACCCATGCTAGATTATGGAGACGGAATTTATAGATCGGCAGGTAAGGGTGCTCTCGAGCGGCTAGATGTACTTTACCATTCTGCCATCAGATTTTCCACCAATGCTCCTTATAGGACACATCACTTCACTCTCTACTCTTCTGCAAACTGGTCATCTCTGTATACCCGTCGCAAGACCCACTGGTTGATGCTTATTTATAAAACCCTCTTAGGCCTCACTCCCCCCTATTTGAGATATCTACTGCAGCCCTCATCCTCCACATACAACACCCATTCTGCGAGTCACATTCTGTTTAAAGGTCCTCAAAGCACATACATCCCTGGGTCGCTCCTCTTTTCAGTTCGCTGCAGCTGGAGACAAACGAGCTGCAACAAACACTCAAACTGGACCATTTTATCTCAGTCTCTTCATTCAAAGACTAAATCATGGACACTTATTGACAGTTGTGTCTGCTTCGCGTGATGTATTGTTAACTGTACCTTCTTGCCCTTTGTGCTGTTGTCTGTGACCAATAATGTTTATACCCTGTTTTGTGCTGCTGCCATGTTGTGCTGCTGCCATGTTGTGTTGCTAGCATGTTGTTGTCATGTTGTGTTGCTACCATGCTGTGTTTTCATGCTATTTTTTTGTCATAGGTCTGTCTTTATGTAGTGTTGTTTTGTCTCTCTTGTCGTGATGTATGTTTTTTCCTATATTTTTATTTGATTTTTGATTTTTAATCCCAGCCCCCGTCCCCGCAGGAGGCCTTTTGCCTTCTGCTAGAGCATCATTTGTAATAAGAATGTTCGTAACTGACTTGCCTAGTTAAATAAAGGTTTTAATATTGTTTTTAAACAGTGAAGAACAAACACCGATGTAAATACTAACGATTTTTATGTTTATTTATTTTGCCTTTTGTACGTTAACTATTTGCACATCATTACAACACGGTATATAGACATAATATGACATTTGAAATGTCTTTATTCTTTTGGAACATCTGTGAGTGTGATGTATACTGTTTGTTTATTTCACTTTTGTTTATCTATTTCACTTCCTTTGGCAATGTAAACACATGTTCCCCATGCCAATAAAGCCCTTAAATTTAAATTGAATTGAGTGAGTGAGTTGAGTGAGTGAGTGAGAGAGTGTGAGTGTCAGTGTGAATGAGTGTCAGCGTGAATGAGTGAGTGTCAGTGTGAATGAGTGTCAGTGTGAATGAGTGTCAGCGTGAATGAGTGAGTGTCAGTGTGAATGAGTGAGTGTCAGTGTGAATGAGTGTCAGCGTGAGAGACAGTGTGAATGAGTGAGTGTCAGTGTGAATGAGTGAGTGTCAGTGTGAATGAGTGTCAGTGTGAATGAGTGTCAGCGTGAATGAGTGAGTGTGAATGAGTGAGTGTCAGTGTGAATGAGTGAGTGTCAGTGTGAATGAGTGTCAGCGTGAATGAGTGAGTGTCAGTGTGAATGAGTGAGTGTCAGTGTGAATGAGTGTCAGTGTGAATGAGTGAGTGTCAGTGTGAATGAGTGAGTGTCAGTGTGAATGAGTGAGTGTCAGTGTGAATGAGTGTCAGTGTGAATGAGTGTCAGCGTGAATGAGTGAGTGTCAGTGTGAATGAGTGTCAGCGTGAATGAGTGAGTGTCAGTGTGAATGAGTGAGTGTCAGTGTGAATGAGTGAGTGTCAGTGTGAATGAGTGTCAGCGTGAGAGACAGTGTGAATGAGTGACAGTGTAAGAGACAGTGTGAGAGTGTGAATGAGTGAGAGAGAGTGTGAATGAGTGACAGTATGAATGAGTGACAGTATGAATGAGAGAGTGTGAATGAGAGAGAGTGAATGAGTGACAGTATGAGTGAGAGAGTGAATGAGTGAGAGACAGTGAGAGTGAGAGAGTGTGAATGAGTGAGAGAGAGTGTGAATGAGAGACAGTGAAAGTGAATGGGTGAGACAGTGTGAGAGAGAGAGTGAATGAGAGACGGTGAGAGTGAATGAGTGAGACTGTGTGAGAGTGAATGAGTGACAGTCTGAATGAGTGACAGTGTGAATGAGTGAGAATGAGAGCCAGTGAGAGTGTGAATGAGAGACAGTGAGAATGTGAATGAGTGAGTGAGAATGTGAATGAGTGAGAGAGACTGTGAATGAGTGAGAGAGAGTGTGAATGAGTGAGGGAGAGTGTATTATTTAGGGAGAGTGTGAATGATTGAGGGAGAGTGTGAATGATTGAGGGAGAGTGTGAATTAGTGAGGGAGAGAGTGAATGAGAAACAGTGAGTGAGTGAGAGAGTGAATGAGAAACAGTGTGAGTGAGTGAAAGATTGAATGAGAAACAGTGTGAGTGAGTGAGAGAGTGAATGAATGAGAAACAGTGTGAGTGAGTGAGAGAGAGAGTGAATGAGAAACAGTGTGAGTGAGTGAAAGATTGAATGAGAAACAGTGTGAGTGAGTGAGAGAGAGAGTGAATGAGAAACAGTGTGAGTGAGTGAGAGAGTGAATGAATGAGAAACAGTGTGAGTGAGAGAGAGAGAGTGAATGAGAAACAGTGTGAGTGAGTGAGAGAGTGAATGAGAAACAGTGTGAGTGATAATATAATATAATATATGCCATTTAGCAGACGCTTTTATCCAAAGCGACTTACAGTCATGTGTGCATACATTCTACGTATGGGTGGTCCCGGGGATTGAACCCACTACCCTGGCGTTACAAGCGCCATGCTCTACCAACTGAGCTACAGAAGGACCAGTGAGAGAGAGAGTGAATGTGAGAGAGAGAGTGAATGAGAAATAGTGTGAGTGAGAAAGAGTGAGAAAGAGAGAGTGAATGAGAAACAGTGTGAGTGAGAAAGAGAGAGAGTGAATGAGAAACAGTGTGAGTGAGTGAGTGAGTGAGAGAGAGAGAGTGAATGAGAAACAGTGTGAGAGAGAGAGTGAATGAGAAACAGTGTGAGTGAGAAGGAGAGAGAGTGAATGAGAAACAGTGTGAGTGAGAGAGGGATGCTGTCACTTGAATAGAAATTTAGCAGAAATCTGAACATTAGTGGGAGATCCTGTTTATTGTCCCCTTGACAGCCGTCTGTCTACCGGGTTTTGAGAGGCTGATGTTTACACAATATCTAAACCAACCCTGCCCCTCTATCTCTCTCTCTGGGTACACACGTGCATGCAAACACACACTCACTCACTCACACACACACACGCACTTATATCATCCCCTTCAAATTAGTGTATGAAGGACAAACACTAGAACAGCTCTCTAAAACCCCTCTTTTTCCAACACATCTGGTCCTCCAAATAACAAAACACCAATTTCATTATATTGCCTTTGTTTGATTTATGTTGCTCCTCCAGTTCATTATTTAATTTGCACCATTGTTGCAGTTTTTTTGCCCTTGCTGCTCCCAAGCCAGCCCCCATCCCGTCTATGCCCGGGGATCAGGGGGGCAGGGAGGCTGGTCGGGCCAGGCCTGTTGCCCCTTGCTGCTCCCAAGCCAGCCCCCATCCCGTCTATGCCCAGGGATCAGGGGGGCAGGGAGGCTGGTCGGGCCAGGCCTGTTGCCCCTTTCTGCTGGGTAAGACTGGTGCTCCGGCCCTGTTACTAGTGGAGTCGTGTTGAGACCCATAAACTGCAGTGTGATCTTTATCATCCACATCATCCTACTCCTCCCCCTATCTGTTAGCCCCGCCTATCTCTCCCTGTCCCCTCTCTCTTGTTCTCCCTAATGCTCTGTCATCTCAGGCCTGGGTTGTCGTAATTAGGGCCAGTAGTATTTCCTGACTACGTGACCTGCCCAGCAAAAACTCCTGGCCTTAGTCACAAAACACCTGGTGTCAGAATGCAAATTTGACCTTGGTCTTCCAAAACCATTATTTTCCTTTTGAATTGTCTCTCTGTCTGCCTGGTGGAAACACCAAGATCATTGCTGGATATGGTAATGGTTGACTGCACTCATATTGAGCCCAGGCCTCAGTCATAAAGTATAATGTGTTGACAATTCTATATACTGGGTTGCCTACAATAGAAACAACTTAACTTCAGTGAATTTCTGTTGTTCTAGACTTCTTCTCTTTTGTCACTTTCACATCAGTAAATCAAAACAACACCTTTTTTGGTAATGGTAAATATTGGTTCAGACAAGGACGGAGACATATAATTGGCAAAGGCTTGCGATATACACTATCGTTCAAAAGTTTGGGGTCACGTAGAAATGTCCTTGTTTTTGAAAGAAAAGCAAATTTTTTGTCCATTAAAATAACATCAAATTGATCAGAAATACAGTGTAGACATTGTTAATGTTGTAAATGACTATTGTAGCTGGAAATGGCAGATTTTTTTTTAATGGAATATCTACATTTTGAACGGTAGTGTATATTGTTTATCAACCTTTCATTTTACCACGTAGGTCACTAGAGATTTGAATGTGTTTTTTTTTGCAAGTGTGCCCTACTTTGCATTTTTCCAGGCATTTATATCTGCCAAGCAGAGGTGTAAATGAAGAAGTTATATCAGGCTTCACCCACCCATATTGGACACAGATGTGTGTATTATACACCGAAACATCACAGAAGTGTTGAAATGAGCTGTGAATCCATGGTAATGTGGTGTGAGACTGGCTACAGGCCCCTACTCTGTCATGGTAGTATTGTTAGCTACAGGTCCCTACTCTGCCATGGTAGTGTTGTTAGCTACAGGTCCCACTCTGTCATGGTAGTGTTGTTAGCTACAGGTCCCACTCTGTCATGGTAGTATTGTTAGCTACACGTCCCTACTCTGTCATGGTAGTGTTGTTAGCTACAGGTCCCTACTCTGTCATGGTAGTGTTGTTAGCTACAGGCCCCTACTCTGTCATGGTAGTATTGTTAGCTACAGGTCCCTACTCTGTCATTATAGTGTTGTTAGCTACAGGTCCCACTCTGTCATGGTAGTGTTGCTAGCTACAGGTCCCACTCTGTCATGGTAGTGTTGTTAGCTACAGGTCCCACTCTGTCATGGTAGTGTTGTTAGCTACAGGTCCCACTCTGTCATGGTAGTGTTGTTAGCTACAGGTCCCTACTCTGTCATGGTAGTGTTGTTAGCTACAGGTCCCACTCTGTCATGGTAGTGTTGTTAGCTACAGGTCCCACTCTGTCATGGTAGTATTGTTAGCTACAGGTCCCACTCTGTCATGGTAGTGTTGTTAGCTACAGGTCCCACTCTGTCATGGTAGTGTTGTTAGCTACAGGTCCCACTCTGTCATGGTAGTGTTGTTAGCTACAGGTCCCTACTCTGTCATGGTAGTGTTGTTAGCTACAGGTCCCACTCTGTCATGGTAGTGTTGTTAGCTACAGGTCCCACTCTGTCATGGTAGTGTTGTTAGCTACAGGTCCCACTCTGTCATGGTAGTGTTGTTAGCTACAGGTCCCTACTCTGTCATTGTAGTGTTGTTAGCTACAGGTCCCTACTCTGTCATGGTAGTGTTGTTAGCTACAGGTCCCACTCTGTCATGGTAGTGTTGTTAGCTACAGGTCCCACTCTGTCATGGTAGTGTTGTTAGCTACAGGTCCCACTCTGTCATGGTAGTGTTGTTAGCTACAGGTCCCACTCTGTCATGGTAGTGTTGTTAGCTACAGGTCCCTACTCTGTCATTGTAGTGTTGTTAGCTACAGGTCCCTACTCTGTCATGGTAATGTGGTGTGAGACTGGCTACAGGCCCCTACTCTGTCATGGTAGTATTGTTAGCTACAGGTCCCTACTCTGTCATGGTAGTGTTGTTAGCTACAGGTCCCTACTCTGTCATTGTAGTGTTGTTAGCTACAGGTCCCTGCTCTGTCATGGTAATGTTGTTAGCTACATGCCCCTACTCTGCCATGGTACTGTGGTATGATACAAGCTACAGGTCCCTACTCTGTCATGGTAATGTTGTTAGCTACAGGTCCCTACTCTGTCATGGTAATGTTGTTAGCTACAGGTCCCTGCTCTGTCATGGTAATGTGGTATGATACTAGCTACAGGTCCCTACACTGTCATGGTAATGTTGTTAGCTATAGGTCCCTACTCTTTCATGGTAGTGTTGTTAGCTACAGGTTCCTACTCAGCCATGGTAATGTGGTATGATATTAGCTAAAGGTCCCTGCTCTGTCATGGTACTGTGGTGTTATACTAGCTAAAGGTCCCTTCTATGTCATGGTAATGTGGTATGATACTAGCTACAGGTCCCTACTCTGTCATGGTAATGTTGTTAGCTACATGCCCCTACTCTGCCATGGTAATGTGGTATGATACTAGCTACAGGTCCCTACTCTGTCATGGTAATGTTGTTAGCTACAGGTCCCTACTCTGCCATGGTACTGTGGTATGATACTAGCTACTGGTCCCTACTATGTCATGGTAATGTTGTTAGCTACAGGTCCCTGCTCTGTCATGGTAATGTTGTTAGCTACATGCCCCTACTCTGCCATGGTAATGTGGTATGATACTAGCTACAGGTCCCTACTCTGTCATGGTAATGTTGTTAGCTACAGGTCCCTGCTCTGTCATGGTAATGTGGTATGATACTAGCTAAAGGTCCCTTCTATGTCATGGTAATGTGGTATGATACTAGCTACAGGTCCCTACTCTGTCATGGTAATGTTGTTAGCTACATGCCCCTACTCTGCCATGGTAATGTGGTATGATACTAGCTACAGGTCCCTACTCTGTCATGGTAATGTTGTTAGCTACAGGTCCCTACTCTGCCATGGTACTGTGGTATGATACTAGCTACTGGTCCCTACTATGTCATGGTAATGTTGTTAGCTACAGGTCCCTGCTCTGTCATGGTAATGTTGTTAGCTACATGCCCCTACTCTGCCATGGTACTGTGGTATGATACAAGCTACAGGTCCCTACTCTGTCATGGTAATGTTGTTAGCTACAGGTCCCTACTCTGTCATGGTAATGTTGTTAGCTTCATGTCCCTACTCTTCCATGGCAATGTGATATGATACTAGCTACAGGTCCCTACACTGTCATGGTAATGTTGTTAGCTACAGGTCCCTACTCTGTCATGGTAATGTTGTTAGCTACAGGTCCCTGCTCTGTCATGGTAATGTGGTATGATACTAGCTACAGGTCCCTACTCTGTCATGGTAATGTTGTTAGCTACAGGTCCCTGCTCTGTCATGGTAATGTGGTATGATACTAGCTACTGGTCCCTACTCTGTCATGGTAATGTTGTTAGCTACAGGTCCCTACTCTGTCATGGTAATGTTGTTAGCTACATGCCCCTACTCTACCATGGTACTGTGGTATGATACTAGCTACAGGTCCCTACACTGTCATGGTAATGTTGTTAGCTACATGCCCCTACTCTGCCATGGTACTGTGGTATGATACTAGCTACTGGTCCCTACTATGTCATGGTAATGTGGTATGATACTCGCTACTGGTCCCTACTCTGTCATGGTAATGTTGTTAGCTACAGGTCCCTACTCTGTCATGGTAATGTTGTTAGCTACAGGTCCCTACTCTGTCATGGTAATGTTAGCTACATGCCCCTACTCTGCCATGGTACTGTGGTATGATACTAGCTACTGGTCCCTACACTGTCATGGTAATGTTGTTAGCTACATGCCCCTACTCTGCCATGGTACTGTGGTATGATACTAGCTACTGGTCCCTACTATGTCATGGTAATGTGGTATGATACTCGCTACTGGTCCCTACTCTGTCATGGTAATGTTGTTAGCTACAGGTCCCTACTCTGTCATGGTAATGTTGTTAGCTACAGGTCCCTACTCTGTCATGGTAATGTTAGCTACATGCCCCTACTCTGCCATGGTACTGTGGTATGATACTAGCTACTGGTCCCTACTATGTCATGGTAATGTGGTATGATACTCGCTACTGGTCCCTACTCTGTCATGGTAATGTTGTTAGCTACAGGTCCCTACTCTGTCATGGTAATGTTGTTAGCTACAGGTCCCTGCTCTGTCATGGTAATGTGGTATGATACTAGCTACAGTTCCCTACTCTGTCATGGTAGTGTTGTTAGCTACAGGTCCCTACTCTGTCATGGTAGTGTTGTTAGCTACATGTTCCTACCCTGCCATGGTACTGTTGTATAATACTAGCTACAGGTCCCTACTCTGTCATGGTAATGTTGTTAGCTACAGGTCCCTACTCTGTCATGGTAATGTTGTTAGCTACATGCCCCTACTCTACCATGGTACTGTGGTATGATACTAGCTACAGGTCCCTACACTGTCATGGTAATGTTGTTAGCTTCATGTCCTTACTCTGTCATGGTAATGTGGTGTGACACTGGCTCCAGGCTCCTACTCTGTCATGGTAATGTGGTGTGACACTGGCTCCAGGCTCTTTACTCTGTCATGGTAATATGGTGTGACACTGGCTCCAGGCTCTTTACTCTGTCATGGTAATGTGGTGTGAGACTGGCTCCAGGCTCTTTACTCTGTCATGGTAATGTGGTGTGACACTGGCTCCAGGCTCTTTATTCTGTCATGGTAATGTGGTGTGACACTGGCTCCAGGCTCTTTACTCTGTCATGGTAATGTGGTGTGACACTGGCTCCAGGCTCTTTACTCTGTCATGGTAATGTGGTGTGACACTGGCTCCAGGCTCCTACTCTGTCATGGTAATGTGGTGTGACACTGGCTCCAGGCTCTTTACTCTGTCATGGTAATGTAGTGTGACACTGGCTCCAGGCTCTTTACTCTGTCATGGTAATGTAGTGTGACACTGGCTCCAGGCTCCTACTCTGTCATGGTAATATGATATGACACTGGCTCCAGGCTCTTTACTCTGTCATGGTAATGTGGTGTGACCCCAGGCTCCTACTCGGTCATGGTAATGTGGTGTGACACTGGCTCCAGGCTCCTACTCTGTCATGGTAATGTAGTGTGACACTGGCTCCAGGCTCTTTACTCTGTCATGGTAATGTGGTGTGACACTGGCTCCAGGCTCCTACTCTGTCATGGTAATGTAGTGTGACACTGGCTCCAAGCTCTTTACTCTGTCATGGTAATGTGGTGTGACACTGGCTCCAGGCTCTTTACTCTGTCATGGTAATGTGAAGAGGGAAAGGGTGATACCTCGTCAGTTGTACAACTGAAAGTATTCAACTGAAATGTGTCTTCCGCATTTAACCCTCTGAATCAGGTGTGGGGGCTGCCTTAATCAATGTTCACATCATCGGTGTCTTCCACATATAACCCTCTGAATCAGGTGTGGGGGCTGCCTTAATCAATGTTCACATCATTGGTGTCTTCCGCATTTAACCCTCTGAATCAGGTGTGGGGGCTGCCTTAATCAATGTTCACATCATTGGTGTCTTCCACATTTAACCCTCTGAATCAGGTGTGGGGGCTGCCTTAATCAATGTTCACATCATCGGTGTCTTCCACATTTAACCCTCTGAATCAGGTGTGGGGGCTGCCTTAATCAATGTTCACATCATCGGTGTCTTCCGCATTTAACCCTCTGAATCAGGTGTGGGGGCTGCCTTAATCAATGTTCACATCATTGGTGTCTTCCACATTTAACCCTCTGAATCAGGTGTGGGGGCTGCCTTAATCAATGTTCACATCATTGGTGTCTTCCACATTTAACCCTCTGAATCAGGTGTGGGGGCTGCCTTAATCAATGTTCACATCATCGGTGTCTTCCACATTTAACCCTCTGAATCAGGTGTGGGGGCTGCCTTAATCAATGTTCACATCATTGGTGTCTTCCACATTTAACCCTCTGAATCAGGTGTGGGGGCTGCCTTAATCAATGTTCTCATCATCGGTGTCTTCCACATTTAACCCTCTGAATCAGGTGTGGGGGCTGCCTTAATCAATGTTCACATCATCGGTGTCTTCCACATTTAACCCTCTGAATCAGGTGTGGGGGCTGCCTTAATCAATGTTCACATCATCGGTGTCTTCCACATTTAACCCTCTGAATCAGGTGTGGGGGCTGCCTTAATCAATGTTCACATCATCGGTGTCTTCCACATTTAACCCTCTGAATCAGGTGTGGGGGCTGCCTTAATCAATGTCCACATCATCGGTGTCTTCCACATATAACCCTCTGAATCAGGTGTGGGGGCTGCCTTAATCAATGTTCACATCATCGGTGTCTTCCACATTTAACCCTCTGAATCAGGTGTGGGGGCTGCCTTAATCAATGTTCACATCATTGGTGTCTTCCACATTTAACCCTCTGAATCAGGTGTGGGGGCTGCCTTAATCAATGTTCACATCATCGGTGTCTTCCACATTTAACCCTCTGAATCAGGTGTGGGGGCTGCCTTAATCAATGTTCACATCATTGGTGTCTTCCGCATTTAACCCTCTGAATCAGGTGTGGGGGCTGCCTTAATCAATGTTCACATCATCGGTGTCTTCCACATTTAACCCTCTGAATCAGGTGTGGGGGCTGCCTTAATCAATGTTCACATCATTGGTGTCTTCCGCATATAACCCTCTGAATCAGGTGTGGGGGCTGCCTTAATCAATGTTCACATCATCGGTGTCTTCCACATTTAACCCTCTGAATCAGGTGTGGGGGCTGCCTTAATCAATGTTCTCATCATCGGTGTCTTCCACATTTAACCCTCTGAATCAGGTGTGGGGGCTGCCTTAATCAATGTTCACATCATCGGTGTCTTCCGCATTTAACCCTCTGAATCAGGTGTGGGGGCTGCCTTAATCAATGTTCACATCATTGGTGTCTTCCACATTTAACCCTCTGAATCAGGTGTGGGGGCTGCCTTAATCAATGTTCACATCATCGGTGTCCTCCACATTTAACCCTCTGAATCAGGTGTGGGGGCTGCCTTAATCAATGTTCACATCATTGGTGTCTTCCACATATAACCCTCTGAATCAGGTGTGGGGGCTGCCTTAATCAATGTTCACATCATCGGTGTCTTCCACATTTAACCCTCTGAATCAGGTGTGGGGGCTGCCTTAATCAATGTTCACATCATCGGTGTCTTCCGCATTTAACCCTCTGAATCAGGTGTGGGGGCTGCCTTAATCAATGTTCACATCATTGGTGTCTTCCGCATTTAACCCTCTGAATCAGGTGTGGGGGCTGCCTTAATCAATGTTCACATCATTGGTGTCTTCCACATTTAACCCTCTGAATCAGGTGTGGGGGCTGCCTTAATCAATGTTCACATCATTGGTGTCTTCCGCATTTAACCCTCTGAATCAGGTGTGGGGGCTGCCTTAATCAATGTTCACATCATTGGTGTCTTCCACATTTAACCCTCTGAATCAGGTGTGGGGGCTGCCTTAATCAATGTTCACATCATTGGTGTCTTCCACATTTAACCCTCTGAATCAGGTGTGGGGGCTGCCTTAATCAATGTTCACATCATCGGTGTCTTCCACATTTAACCCTCTGAATCAGGTGTGGGGGCTGCCTTAATCAATGTTCACATCATTGGTGTCTTCCACATTTAACCCTCTGAATCAGGTGTGGGGGCTGCCTTAATCAATGTTCACATCATCGGTGTCCTCCACATTTAACCCTCTGAATCAGGTGTGGGGCTGCCTTAATCAATGTTCACATCATTGGTGTCTTCCACATTTAACCCTCTGAATCAGGTGTGGGGGCTGCCTTAATCAATGTTCACATCATCGGTGTCCTCCACATTTAACCCTCTGAATCAGGTGTGGGGGCTGCCTTAATCAATGTTCACATCATTGGTGTCTTCCACATTTAACCCTCTGAATCAGGTGTGGGGGCTGCCTTAATCAATGTTCACATCATCGGTGTCTTCCCCATTTAACCCTCTGAATCAGGTGTGGGGGCTGCCTTAATCAATGTTCACATCATCGGTGTCTTCCGCATTTAACCCTCTGAATCAGGTGTGGGGGCTGCCTTAATCAATGTTCACATCATCGGTGTCTTCCACATTTAACCCTCTGAATCAGGTGTGGGGCTGCCTTAATCAATGTTCACATCATCGGTGTCTTCCACATTTAACCCTCTGAATCAGGTGTGGGGGCTGCCTTAATCAATGTTCACATCATCGGTGTCTTCCACATTTAACCCTCTGAATCAGGTGTGGGGGCTGCCTTAATCAATGTTCACATCATCGGTGTCTTCCACATTTAACCCTCTGAATCAGGTGTGGGGGCTGCCTTAATCAATGTTCACATCATCGGTGTCTTCCACATTTAACCCTCTGAATCAGGTGTGGGGGCTGCCTTAATCAATGTTCACATCATTGGTGTCTTCCGCATATAACCCTCTGAATCAGGTGTGGGGGCTGCCTTAATCAATGTTCACATCATCGGTGTCTTCCACATTTAACCCTCTGAATCAGGTGTGGGGGCTGCCTTAATCAATGTTCACATCATTGGTGTCTTCCACATTTAACCCTCTGAATCAGGTGTGGGGGCTGCCTTAATCAATGTTCACATCATCGGTGTCTTCCACATTTAACCCTCTGAATCAGGTGTGGGGGCTGCCTTAATCAATGTTCACATCATCGGTGTCTTCCGCATTTAACCCTCTGAATCAGGTGTGGGGGCTGCCTTAATCAATGTTCACATCATCGGTGTCTTCCACATTTAACCCTCTGAATCAGGTGTGGGGCTGCCTTAATCAATGTTCACATCATCGGTGTCTTCCACATTTAACCCTCTGAATCAGGTGTGGGGGCTGCCTTAATCAATGTTCACATCATCGGTGTCTTCCACATTTAACCCTCTGAATCAGGTGTGGGGGCTGCCTTAATCAATGTTCACATCATCGGTGTCTTCCACATTTAACCCTCTGAATCAGGTGTGGGGGCTGCCTTAATCAATGTTCACATCATCGGTGTCTTCCACATTTAACCCTCTGAATCAGGTGTGGGGGCTGCCTTAATCAATGTTCACATCATCGGTGTCTTCCACATATAACCCTCTGAATCAGGTGTGGGGGCTGCCTTAATCAATGTTCACATCATCGGTGTCTTCCGCATTTAACCCTCTGAATCAGGTGTGGGGGCTGCCTTAATCAATGTTCACATCATTGGTGTCTTCCGCATTTAACCCTCTGAATCAGGTGTGGGGGCTGCCTTAATCAATGTTCACATCATCGGTGTCTTCCGCATTTAACCCTCTGAATCAGGTGTGGGGGCTGCCTTAATCAATGTTCACATCATCGGTGTCTTCCACATTTAACCCTCTGAATCAGGTGTGGGGGCTGCCTTAATCAATGTTCACATCATCGGTGTCTTCCACATTTAACCCTCTGAATCAGGTGTGGGGGCTGCCTTAATCAATGTTCACATCATCGGTGTCTTCCACATTTAACCCTCTGAATCAGGTGTGGGGGCTGCCTTAATCAATGTTCACATCATCGGTGTCTTCCACATTTAACCCTCTGAATCAGGTGTGGGGGCTGCCTTAATCAATGTTCACATCATTGGTGTCTTCCACATTTAACCCTCTGAATCAGGTGTGGGGGCTGCCTTAATCAATGTTCACATCATCGGTGTCTTCCACATTTAACCCTCTGAATCAGGTGTGGGGGCTGCCTGGGGGCTGCCTTAATCAATGTTCACATCATCGGTGTCTTCCACATTTAACCCTCTGAATCAGGTGTGGGGGCTGCCTTAATCAATGTTCACATCATCGGTGTCTTCCACATTTAACCCTCTGAATCAGGTGTGGGGGCTGCCTTAATCAATGTTCACATCATCGGTGTCTTCCACATTTAACCCTCTGAATCAGGTGTGGGGGCTGCCTTAATCAATGTTCACATCATTGGTGTCTTCCGCATATAACCCTCTGAATCAGGTGTGGGGGCTGCCTTAATCAATGTTCACATCATCGGTGTCTTCCACATTTAACCCTCTGAATCAGGTGTGGGGGCTGCCTTAATCAATGTTCACATCATTGGTGTCTTCCACATTTAACCCTCTGAATCAGGTGTGGGGGCTGCCTTAATCAATGTTCACATCATCGGTGTCTTCCACATTTAACCCTCTGAATCAGGTGTGGGGGCTGCCTTAATCAATGTTCACATCATCGGTGTCTTCCGCATTTAACCCTCTGAATCAGGTGTGGGGCTGCCTTAATCAATGTTCACATCATCGGTGTCTTCCACATTTAACCCTCTGAATCAGGTGTGGGGGCTGCCTTAATCAATGTTCACATCATCGGTGTCTTCCACATTTAACCCTCTGAATCAGGTGTGGGGGCTGCCTTAATCAATGTTCACATCATCGGTGTCTTCCACATTTAACCCTCTGAATCAGGTGTGGGGGCTGCCTTAATCAATGTTCACATCATCGGTGTCTTCCACATTTAACCCTCTGAATCAGGTGTGGGGGCTGCCTTAATCAATGTTCACATCATCGGTGTCTTCCACATTTAACCCTCTGAATCAGGTGTGGGGGCTGCCTTAATCAATGTTCACATCATCGGTGTCTTCCACATATAACCCTCTGAATCAGGTGTGGGGGCTGCCTTAATCAATGTTCACATCATCGGTGTCTTCCGCATTTAACCCTCTGAATCAGGTGTGGGGGCTGCCTTAATCAATGTTCACATCATTGGTGTCTTCCGCATTTAACCCTCTGAATCAGGTGTGGGGGCTGCCTTAATCAATGTTCACATCATCGGTGTCTTCCGCATTTAACCCTCTGAATCAGGTGTGGGGGCTGCCTTAATCAATGTTCACATCATCGGTGTCTTCCTCATTTAACCCTCTGAATCAGGTGTGGGGGCTGCCTTAATCAATGTTCACATCATCGGTGTCTTCCACATTTAACCCTCTGAATCAGGTGTGGGGGCTGCCTTAATCAATGTTCACATCATCGGTGTCTTCCACATTTAACCCTCTGAATCAGGTGTGGGGGCTGCCTTAATCAATGTTCACATCATCGGTGTCTTCCACATTTAACCCTCTGAATCAGGTGTGGGGGCTGCCTTAATCAATGTTCACATCATCGGTGTCCTCCACATTTAACCCTCTGAATCAGGTGTGGGGGCTGCCTTAATCAATGTTCACATCATCGGTGTCTTCCACATTTAACCCTCTGAATCAGGTGTGGGGGCTGCCTTAATCAATGTTCACATCATCGGTGTCTTCCACATTTAACCCTCTGAATCAGGTGTGGGGGCTGCCTTAATCAATGTTCACATCATTGGTGTCTTCCACATTTAACCCTCTGAATCAGGTGTGGGGGCTGCCTTAATCAATGTTCACATCATCGGTGTCTTCCACATTTAACCCTCTGAATCAGGTGTGGGGGCTGCCTTAATCAATGTTCACATCATCGGTGTCTTCCACATTTAACCCTCTGAATCAGGTGTGGGGGCTGCCTTAATCAATGTTCACATCATCGGCGCCCAGGTGTTGTTGGGGGTTAACTGCCTTGTCAGAACAGCAGATTTTTCTACCTTGCCGACTCGGGGATTCGAACCAGCAACCTTTCGGTTACTGGCCAAACACTCTTAACCGCAAGAGAGATGGTAGAGTCATTCACAATGCTCCCAAACTGAGAAGATATAGCTATTTTTTTCTCTCTCTAATCTCTATTCTATCCTAAGATTAGTTTGTGGTTAGATTATGTGTGTATCTGTGTGCGCCAATTAATGTGCCTGTGTGTGCGTGTCTTCTGCAGTATGAATCATCAGGGCTGGGTTTGATCAGCAGCCGACTGAGAACAACACTGAACAGAATCCAGGAGAGCCTCATCCAAATGGCAAGCAAAAAATCTCTCATTTTCAAACTCTGTCTCTCTCTCTTCCCTCTCTCTTTCTCTCTATATCTCTCTCTCTCTCTCTTCCCTCTCTCTTTCTCCCTCTCTTTCTCCCTCTCTCTCTTTCTCTCTCTCTCTCTCTCTCTCTCTCTCTCTCTCGCCCCCCTCTCTCTCTCTCTCGTCCCTCTCTCTCTCTCTCTCTCTCTCTCTCTCTCTCTCTCTCTCTCTCCCCTCGATCTCTCTCTCTCTCTCTCTCTCTCTCTCTCTCTCTCTCTCTCTCTCCCCCCTCGATCTCTCTCTCTCTCTCTCTCTCTCTCTCTCTCTCCCCTCGATCTCTCTCTCTCTCCCCTCTATCTCTCTCTTTCTCCTCAATCTCTTTCTCCCCCTCCCCTCAATCTCTCTCTCCCCCTCGCTCTCTCCCCCCACTCTCTCTCTCCTCCCCTCTCGCCTCAATCTCAATTAAATTCAACTGGCTTTATTGGCATGGGAAACATATGTTAACACTGCCAAAGCAAGTTATGTAGATTATATACAGAAGTGAAATAAACAATACAAATGAACAGTAAACATTGCCGTCACAGAAGTTCCCAAAGAATTTCAAATGTCGTATTATGTATATATATACAGTGTTGTAACAATGTACAAAAGGGAAAATAAATAAACATAACTATGGTTTGTATTTACAATGGTGTTTGTTCTTCACTGGTTGCCCTTTTCTTGTGGCAACAGGTGACAAATCTTGCTGCTGTGGTATTTCACCCAGTGGATATGGGAGTTAATCAAAATCAGGTTTATTTTCCAATTTCTTTGTGGATCTGTGTAATCTGAGGGAAATGTGTATCTAATATGGTCATACATTGGTCAGGAGGTTAGGAAGTGCAGCTCAGTTTCTACCTAATTTTGTGGGCAGTGTGCACATAGCCTGTCTTCTCTTGAGAGCCAGGTCTGCCTTCGGCGGCCTTTCTCAATAGCAAGGCTATGCTCACTGAGTCTGTACATTGTCAAAGTATTTGATCATGTATATGTTTTTGCTGTTTGTTCTTTGTTATAGGGCCAAACAGACTGGAGAAGTGGTTTATCTCCATTTTGGATAGATAATTTATGTTTTTGTTTGTTTAGTGTTTTCCAATTTTCCCAGCAGAGTCTATGCATTCTTCAATTACATTGAGCTGATTTCTGAAATGCTGTTCCTTCTTTTTCTATAGTGTATTTCTGTATTGTTTTAGTGAGTCATTATAGTGAAGGCATAGACTCAGGTTTTCTGAGTCTCTATGTTTTTGGTTGGAAAGGTTTCTCAATTTCTTTCTTAGGTTTTTGCATTCTTCATCAAACCATTTGTCATTGCTGTTAGTTTTCTTCAGGTTTTCTGTTTGAATTTTTTATATTTGATAGGGAAGCTGAGAGGTCAAATATACTGTTAAGATTTTCTACTGTCAGGTTTACACCTTCACTATTACAGTGACATGTTTTGTCCAGGAAGTTGTCTGGAAGGGATTGAATGTGTTGTTGCCTAATTGTTTTTTGGTAGGTTTCCACACTACATTCCTTCCCTCTATAGCATTTCTTCATATTACTCAGTTCCTTTGGCTTTGATGCCTCATGATTGATTATTGCTCTGTTCTAGTAGACTGTGATTTTGCTGTGATCTAATAGATGTGTCAGTTTGCTGACTGTGAACGCTCTGAGAGACTCTGGGTTGAGGTCAGTGACAAAGTAGTCTACAGTACTACTGCCAAGATATGAGCTATAGGTGTACCTACCATAGGTGTCCATTCGAAGCCTACCATTTACTATGTACAGACCCAGCGTGCGACAGAGCTGCAGGAGTTGTGACTCGTTTTTGTTGGTTATGTTGTCATAGTTGTGCCTAGGGGGGCATATGGGGGAGGGAATGCTGTCACCTCCAGGCAGATGTTTGTCCCCCTGTGTGCTGAGGGTGTCAGGTTCTTGACCTGTTCTGGCATTTAGGTTGCCACAGACAAGTACATGTCCCTGGGCCTGGAAATTATTAATTTCCCACTCCAGGATGGAGAAGCTGTCTTCATTAGTATGGGGATGTATGGGGATTCTAGTGGGGGGATATTGTTAGCACACAGGAGGATATTTTTCTCTCTTTAGATCATTTCCTTTTGAATTAGCCAAATGTAAAGTATTCCTGTTTTGATTAATTTAATGGAGTGAGTTAGCTCTATACCAAATTAGCATACCCCCCGAGTCCCTTCCCTCTTTTTATTTTACCTTTATTTTAATAGGCAAGTCAGTTAAGAACAAATTCTTATTTTCAATGACGGCCTAGGAACAGTGGGTTAACTGCCTGTTCAGGGGCAGAACGACAGATTTGTACCTTGTCAGCTCGGGGGTTTGAACTTGCAACCTTCCAGTTACTAGTCCACCGCTCTAACCACTAGGCTACCCTGCCGCCCCTGCTGTTTCACACCTGGTAGTATATATTTCCCGTTTGAGTCCATAAGGAGTACAATCTGTGTCTTTTGTATGTCCTCAGTGGGTGTGGAGAGGTTGTCAGGAGGGCTGTCAGGGTGGCTGACAGTGGTGTGATCAGAGGGGGTGACATCCCCTGGGCCCGGGCTTCTGCATGTGTCTGTCCCGCTGTGATATCGACGTGGTCAGGGTCTGGGGTGGACTGTTCTGCTGTGGTGTCGAGACTTTTATCGGGAGCTGAGTTGGGCTGTTCTGCTGGCTTCTCTGCGGAGGGTGGCCACCTCTCTAGTGGGTTGTTCTCTTTCACACGCCATCCCCCTCAACATCTCCTCCAGCAGTCTGATCCTCTCCTCCATCCCCCTCACCCTCTCCTCCATCCCCTCACCCTCTCCTCCAGCAGTCTGATCCTCTCCTCTAGTGCTCTGTTCTTCTCCTGCTCCTGCTCTTTCTCCTGTTGAAGTTGTCTCACCACTGTCCAGAGTGCAGATATGTCTCTGTCCACCTCCAGCTCTCCGGGTCTGGTTAAGGTGGTGTTGTTGTGCTGGACTGTTGTCTGGGTCTGTGCTGACTGGAGTGTAATCACCTGCTGTTCGGCTCCACCTGCCTTACCTCCAGCTGGGTGAATGTATCCTTCATTTCAATGAGGGGGTAGTACTCTGTGCTGGCAGGTTGATTTTCCGTTTGGGGTTGGTTGTCTGTGGGGTTATATAATTAAGGGGTCTGGTCTGACCCGCTCGGGGTGGGGGTATCTTTCTCAAGGGAGAGCTTCTCCTGCTGAGCTAATTCTTTGATTAGGTGAAAGTCCAGCTAAAACTGTTTGGGGTTCCCCTGTACCAATACAAGATTTATATTAACTCAGAGTCCTCGTTGTCTAGTATCCTGAGTTTCCACCCCTTGTTAACACCCCCTCTCTTAACAGAGGGGTAGTGTGCTAATATAGCACTGTGCCCTGCCAGGGGATGGTCTGTGTGGAAGATGAGGTTGCTGATGTTCCCATTTCTATAATAGTCAGCAGAAAGTCTCTTGGTTTTCCAGAAGGAGCATCATTTTGTGCTCTTTTCGTGGCTTATCATTCTTTACATACACAGGGTACTGTATTTTAACAGCGGGAGGCAGCTTCTACGGCTTCTCCATTTAGTTGGAGTAGACTGTGCGACTCTCCTGCCATTGTTGGGCTAAAAGGCTTTGACACCTCTCACTTGACACGTCAGTGCTAAATCAGTCCTTATAAAGTAATGTAATGTATTTTTCGTCTTGGCTTTTGGAAATAAAATATAGCTTCAGACTAAACATTACTCACTCAGTTCCTGGTTGGATGGTGTTTTCAGGTTTCTGTTGTTTTCCAGAGCATTTGCTGTATTGCGTTGGAATAATAATCTTTGGTAGCTGTAAACCTTCCAGGTGATTCCGTATTTCCATCCAAAATCAGGTTGTAGGTTTTGAGTTTTGATTTGGAGTGAAGTTTATGTTGTAGCATCCCCTACATGTTCCTGACAAAAAAAAACAAGTTTATCAAACTCTAAATCTATCTTTTCTTTTCTCTTTCTCCTCTCTCCCCCCTCTCTCGCTCTCCTCTCTCTCTATTTCTGTCTCTCTCTCCTCCCCTCTCTCTCCCCTCAATCTCTCTCTTCCCCTAATGCACCTTTTTTCTCTTACCTGCTTTAAATGTCCATCCATTCCGGCCCTGCCTGTGTGTGTTGTCTAAGAGGGAAATGGGGCGAGAGTGCTCGCTGCTCGCCGTCTGTGGCCTTTACCCTCATTAAGGGTCATTATATCCTATCCATAAGACTCTGTGTAGGGAATAGGGTGCCATTTGGGACTCAACAACAGTCTCCATTAAGAACTCTCAGGAGACCACCAGACCAGATCCACAATGCAACAACACCCTGGGTTGTCATTACTGGGTGATCATACTCATCACCACTGTCCTTTCTTTTTCTAGCTCGTTCCTCTTCCTTTTTCTCACACTCTTGTCCCTCTCCCCCTCTCTCTCTCTCTCTCTCTCTCCCTCTTAATCTCTTCCCTCTCCCTCTTATTCTCTCCCCTCACCTCTCTCTATGTGTCTCTATTTCTCTCTCACCCTTCTCTGCCTCCTATATACCTACTGACCTCAGTTTCACATATAATAAAATGTAATCCAGCCATCAATTCAACCTTCGACTGAACCATTTGTGTTGACTCTTGCTTTCCTGTCTCCTTGTGATTAACACCATCTGAGAAAGAAGGCTATGGCTAGGAGAATACCAACATAAACCGACCACTTTTCACACATTGGTTCTACTTCAACGGTGAATGAGACTCATTTGAGGCCATTCTCTTGTATGCTGTGTATTCTGCTTCTTCCATTTCTAGTTCTTCCTTTATTTTTCTCATTTTGGAACACATCTTTGAAGTAGCTGATTACTCAGTGGTTATCTCTCACTTTAAAGAAGTATCCTCTGAGTTGAACCAGTATGTCACATTTTATCAAGGTGGGTGGAATCAGGCGCAGAGAGCAGGTTTCAGATATATGACAGTTTATTCTCCGGCGCACAAAAAACACGGTCAACCCAACACACAGGGTGAATAATCCAACACAGGATCAAAAATAGACCGGAGAATAAAACACAAGCACTACACCAAATGACATGAATACAAAAACAATCCCGCACAAAACAAGGGCGGGACAACCTACTACATATAAGGACTGAAATTAAACTAAAATACACACAGGTGAAACTAATAAGACAAAACCAATAGACAAACGAAAAAGGGATCGGTAGTGGCTAGTAGGACGGTGACGACGACCGCCGAGCACCGCCCGAACAAGCAGGAGAGCCAACTTCGGCGGAAGTCGTGACACAGTAGGTCCCGAGGGGGAGAACATTCTGGAAGGGCCTGTCAATTCGGGGTAATGCTGAAGTGACAGGTTGTCACGACGATCACCAAAGCGTGATGACGTAAGGTCGGTCTATCAGTCAGTCGATGGCTGCAAGAGGTCACGAAAGGTCACGGGTGAGTTTTCAGTCTTCATTCGGTGCTTCTTATGAACACACTATGGGCGAGATAATGTGTCGCCAGATGAGGGTTGTGTGTCCTCCTCATATTCATCTGCTGTAGCTGATTCATTTGATCCATTACCAGCATCGCACTGAAGGGGGCACTGAAGGTGGGGTTTGTGACTGTTAGCAGAGGGGCCTCTAAATTTCTGAAAACTGTCAGCCCTGAAAAAAACTTCTGAGAGAACACACAGCGCCAGGCACACACACACGTACACACACTTGTGTGGTCCAGCATAGCCCATTTCTGTTGATACTGTAGGGAGGAGGGATGTCTGTCAGCGCTGTTGGATCACATGACCGGGGACATTGAGCTCTGAGAGGAAGATAAGAGGTGCAGACTGGAGAGAGTGGCTGTAAAACAAAACAGTGCACAAACGCATGTCGGATCAGGGGAGAGGGAGAGAGATCCGCTCTTCTCGGGTGACTAAAGTGGTGTGAGGCCTTTTACACAGAGAGAGCATAATGATACCACTTTGTGTCTAACCCTGTCCGCTTGATTAAGCTCTATTTAAAACATCCTCGCTTCAGCTGGCGGCGGAAACACAGAGACGCTCTCTCTAGTCCCTCTACATCGACTCATTCTATCTTCATTTGCATAGCATAACTCCCTTTTTTAACTTTCAAATGTATTGGAAAAAGCTTTTAGTCTTTTGTTGGAAGTACAACGTTATTTTAATTGGGGTCGATAAATCATTCATCACTTGGGATACACCCTTTCTTAATTTCCTAAAAGTTAGCTCTTTCTCTCACTTTTCTCACTCGCTCACTCACTCACTCACTCACTCACTCACTCACTCACTCACTCACTCACTCACTCACTCACTCACTCACTCACTCTCTCTCTTCCCCTCTCTCTCTCCCTCTCTCTCTCTCAACCCCTCACTCCCTCTCTCTCTCTCAACCCCTCACTCCCTCTCTCTCTCTCCCTCTCTCTTCCCCCCTCTCTCTCTCTCTCTCTCTCTCTCTCTCTCTCTCTCTCTCTCTCTCTCTCTCTCTCTCCCTCTCTCTCTCTCAACCCCTTACTCCCTCTCCCTCTCTCTCTCTCGCTCTCTCCCCTCTCTCTCTCTCTCTCTCCCACAGTACAACCTCTACAGCCTGCTCTCTTCCCCTTTTGTTTTCTTCTCCTAATTTAAACCACTTTATTAAATCACTATTTTCATTATTAGCGTTTATGTGTATATACTATGTACTAACTTTGTGAAGATTAAGAATTATTAGCAGTGTACATTCATTTAAAGTGATAATGCAGATTGGGCTTTGACTTTATGACCAGTTTTACAATCTCCCTCGGCGTAATTACAAAAAGGGACACTCAGATTATAAACTGTATTCTCTTATGGGTGAGTAAACACACGCACACACACAAATGCATAAACACACAAACACACACGAGGGAGAGACCGCATTTGTAAACACATTGTAAAGTCAATTATGCATCGCGTTTCAATTTGCAGAGGAATCCTTGTAGTTTAGCCCCCGTTTGCTACCTTGACTTGGTTTGATTTAAAAGTGACTTGCATGCCAATATGTATGACACTCAGACTGTGGAGACATATCTTAGTGACTGTCTCAATTTCCATGTCTAAGACACTAGACTGGCTGCCACCAGCCTATCAGGAAAGAGAGAGTGAAGTCTTCCCCCTCTTTTTCTCCTTCCTCTCTCCCCATCTCTCTCCCCATCCTCTCCCCATTGGGGCGGCAGGTAGCCTAGTGGTTAGAGCGTTGGCCCAGTAACCGAAAGGTTTCTAGGTCAAATCCCCGAGCTGACAAGGTAAAAATCTGTCGTTCTGCCCCTGAGCAAGGCACTGTTCCTAGGCTGTCATTGTAAATAAGAATTTGTTCTTAACTGACTTGCCTAGTTAAATAAAATAAATAAATGAAAGTCCTTCTTTCTAAACCACATTTTGCTAAATGCTTTATGGTCTGTCTATACACAAGGCCAGAGGTATTCAACTCTTAACCTACGAGGTCTGGAGCCTGCTGCTTTTCTGTTCGAGGTCCAGAGTTGAGTTTGAGGGCACTAGACTGTAGAAAAGGAACTGTTTCCCAGACTCAGATTATGCCCATTCCTCCACTGGAAAGCACTTTCCTTTAAAATACTCCATTGAGCATGTTTTTAAGTCCAAGAGCTTAATCTGGGTCCAGGAACCTAGCCCTTCCTACCATCCCTCCATCCCTATATCCCTCTATCCCTCCTCCTTGTTCTACACCACTTTTTCAAAGCCAGGGCTCCCTGATAAAACTCTGTATAGAAAAGGACAAACCGATCGATCACATTTCTGAACTCTGCCAGTCTGAGCACCAGGTCTCAAACTCAACCATGCTTTTCCGCTGACATCCTATAGAGACCACCTTGACCCCAGTACCCAGCCACCCATGTAGCCTGACCACTGTTCACCGCCAGCAGTTATTAGCCCCTCCAGCAAGGAGGGTGCTGCTAATGCTAGCTAGCATAGTATTTCAATCAAATTCTGTCTCTCGCTCTCCCTCAATTCAATTCAAAGGGGCTTTAATGGCATGGGAAACAGGTTTGCTTTGCCATGGAAATTGCAATAAACAAAAGTAAGAAGAAACTAATTTAACAACATCAACACAATCTACTAGAAATGAACAGTAAACATTGCACTCAAAAATGTTTTATAAAGATAGGCATTTCAAGTGTTATATTATCAGCTATGTGTTTAGCAGTGTTTTAGCAATGTGCAAATAGTTGTAGTACAAATAGTGGGGGGAGATAAATAAACAGATTAGTATTGGTTGTATTTACAGTGTTGTTTGTGCTCCACTGGTTGCCCTGTTTTCATGGCAATGGGCCACAAACCTTGCTGCTGTGACTGCAGATTGTGGTATTTCGCCTAACAGATATGGGAGTTTATGAATGTTGGATTTGTTTTCAAATTCTTTGTGGGTCTGTGTTATCTGAGGGAAATATGTGTCTCTAATGTGGTCATACATTTGGCAGGCAGTTAGGAAGTGTAGCTCAGTTTCCACCTCATCTCTTCTCTTGAGAGCCAGGTCTGTCTATGGCGACCTCACTCGATAGCAAGGCTATGCTCACTGAGTCTGTACATAGTCAAGTATTTTCTTAACTTTGTGTCAGTTACAGTGGTCAGGTATTCTGCCACATTGTACTCTCTGTTTAGGGTCAGATAGCATTCTAGTTTGTTCAGTTCTTTTGTTAAATCTTTGAAGTGTGTCAAATAATTATCTTTTTGCTTTCTCATCATTTGGTTGGGTCTAATTGTGTTGCTGGCCTGGGGTTCTGTGGGGTCTATTTGTGTTTGTGAACAGAGCCCCAGACCCAGCTGGCTGAAGGGACTCTTCTCTAGGTTAATCTCTGTAGGTGAGGGCTTTGTGGTGGAATGCATCGCTTCCTTTTAGGTGGTTGTAGAATTTAACAGCTCTTTTACGGATTTTGATAACCAGTGGATATAGTCCTAATTCTGATCTACATGCATTGTTTGGGGTTTTGCGGTACACAAAGCATATTTTTGCAGAATTCTGCAGGCAGCGTCTCAATAACTCTGATGTGTAGACTTTCCACTGTAGAGTTCATGTCATCCTATCATCGATGAGAATGTCTCAGATGACAACCGAACTGACATCATATTCATTATGTACCACCGCATATGTTCAATTGGTCGGATTATCAGAATATAGTTCATTTCCCCCCACCTTCTGATGTTCCCAGAATCTCTATGTTAACCAAGGGGTTTTCAAATGTCACATCAGTAGGGTAGAGAGAGGAAAAAGGGGGGAAGAGGTATTTATGACTGTCATAAATCTACCCCCAGGCCAACGTCATGACACATCTATAGCATTTCTTAATATTACTCAGTTCCTTTGGCTTTGATGCCTCATGATTGAGTATTGCTCTGTTCAAGTAGACTGTGATTTTGTTGTAGTCTGATAAGGGTGTCAGTTGGCTGACTGTGAAAGCTCTGAGAGTCTCTGGGTTGAGGTCAATGATAAAGTATTCTACAATACTTCTGCCAAGAGATGAGCTATAGGTGTACCTACCATAGGAGTCTCCTCGAAGCCTACCATTGACTATGTACAGACCCAGCGTGCAACAGAGCTGCAGGAGTTGTGACCCGATTTTGTTGGTTGCTTTGTCTTGATTGTGTCTAGGGGGCATATCATATTTGGGAGGGAATACTGTCACCTGGTAGGTGTTTGTCCCCCTGTGTGCTGAGTGTCAGGTTCTTGTCCAGTTCTGGGATTTAGGTTACCGCAGACTAGTACATATCCCTAGGCCTGGAAATGGTTGATCACCCACTCAAGGATGGAGAAGCTGTTGTCATTAAAGTATAGGGGTTCAATTGGGGGGGATATAGGTAGAATACAGTAGAAAAAGGTTCTCTGTTGAGATCATTTCCCTATGAATTTCTAACCAGATGTAAAATTCTCCTGTTTTTATTAATTTAATAGAATGGGTTAGGTGTGATCTATACCAAATTAGCATACCTCCTGAGTCCCTACCCTGTTTTACTCCTGGTAGTTTGGTAGATGGAACTAACATCTCTCTGTAACCTAGAGGGCAACCAGTCGATTAATCTCCTCTATACCATGTTTCTTGTAGAATAACGATGTCTGTATTTCTGATTTATTTTCTTAAATCAGGCTTCATATTCTTTAGGCAAAAGGCGGATTACCTCAGACCTTTAATATTCCAGCATAAGATGCTAAAAGCTTTGTGTTCCATAGTGTCCATTCCTGTGGTTTAGTCTCTCGCTCACTGTCTTCCCCCTTCTCTCTCTGTCTGCCTGTGATTAGTGATTATCCCTCTGTGATGATGCTTTACAGCTCCCTAACCAACCAACCTGGTGAGCTGTGAAACTCAGAGTAAACACTGGATCTTCAGGGCGAGCTTTGAACAAGCTTTATTTGTGCTGCCGGCAGAATAAACAGCAGCTGTGTGTGTGGTATGTTTGGTACCACATGTGTTTACCTTGTGTGTTTGTGTTTGTGCTGGATTTCAGCATTCAAACTCTGGGTAAGAATATACACAGAGCATACAAAACATTAAGAACACCTGCTCTTTCTATGACAAACTAATCATGTGAAAGCTATGATCCCTTATTGATGTCACTTGTTAAATCCACTTCAATCAGTGTAGATAAAGGGGGGAGACAGGTTAAATAAGTATTTTTAAGTCTTGAGACTTGTTGTGTATGTGTGCCATTCAGAGGGTGAATGGGCAAGACCAAATATTTAAGTGTCTTTGAACGGGGCACTGTAGTTGGTGTCAGATGCACCACTTTGTCAAGGACTGCAAGACTGGTCCACCACCCAAAGGACATCCAGCCAACTTGAAACTACTGTGGGAAACATTGGAATCAACATGGGCCAACATCCCTGTGGAACTCTTTCAATGCCTCAGTGTGAATACACCAAACGTTAAATTGTGATGATAGTAATCAGAAAGATTGAATTGTTTGTTAATTAACTTCCATATCAGGTAAATGATTCAACCATACACCTTTTTTTGTCTTTACCCGTGTTTGATTTTGGGGGTGGTTTCCCAGACACAGATTAAGGCTAGACTTGGTCTAAAAAGCTGGCTCAATGGATCATTTTTTTAGCCCAGGACTAG
Organism: Oncorhynchus keta; assembly: GCF_023373465.1. NCBI lineage: Eukaryota > Metazoa > Chordata > Actinopteri > Salmoniformes > Salmonidae > Oncorhynchus > Oncorhynchus keta. Next base: position 30,815,388 of record NC_068440.1, on the reverse strand, counting down.
GTTCAATATGTGTCCAGGAAACCACCCCTTGAAGTTGAGAATGATATGCTTTTACCCTTCAGCTCAGCACCAGTGTTGAATCAATACCGGCAGGGGGTCAGAGGCGCGGTGTGAGTATTGATATTCATTGTTGGTGAATAGGGGCTCTGGGGCTGGTTGGAGGTTTTGGGGCGGTGGCAGGAATCAGATCCATCCGAGATAATTTCCCCTCTGTGGAGCGCTGGAGACATCCCTGTGGGCACCAGCAATCTGGCAGCTAAAGCCTGCTGAGCTCTCCAATACCCAACCCGCTCGAAGAATGCACACACCCACACAGACGGGCACATGCATAAACTTGAGAACACGCACACATTTTCTGTTCTCATCTCTCTCACTCACACGTCTCTCTGCTTCGCTGACAGCTCGGCAGTTAACTTAAGCATGTGGTCAGGTTGTAATTCACCATGCTGAGACTTGGCACCGCCTGTTCCTCGGCCCGGCACGGCCCCTCTCAGGGGGGGGGTCACAAATTAACGCTGGCCAGGCAGTCTCACCAAGCCTCTTGAGTGCTGCTGACTAAGCTCGCCTACCGCCTCCCGTCTTCTCACTTTATGTTTGAATATGGCCGCCCAGGGGGAGTCTCAGTGTATGGTGAAATATGAGGCGGTTTGCTGTCGAGTTTATTTAGTTGACAGCTCGCTGACAATAGACCCCAGTCTAGAGGAGCTAGATGTTGGAGGGCTGGGAATGGACCCCTGTCTAGAGGAGCTAGATGTTTGAGGGCTGGGAATAGACAGCAGTCTAGAGGAGCTAGATGTTGGAGGGCTGGGAATGGACCCCAGTCTAAAGGAGCTAGATGTTGAAGGGCTGGGAATGGACACCAGTCTAGAGGAGCTAGATGTTGAAGGGCTGGGAATGGACACCAGTCTAGAGGAGCTAGATGTTGAAGGGCTGGGAATGGACACCAGTCTAGAGGAGCTAGATGTTGGAGGATGAGGATGCGAATGATAGTGCTGTCGTCGTAACACAGGTATTTATGAAGGAAAATTGTTTTGTTATAGGGGAGGGAGGTAGAATCTTTGGTGGTGGTAGTTATAGTAATGATAGAGCAGTATGCACTGATACACAGTGCCTGTGTAGGTAGCCTATTGTGGGGTGGCAGGTAGCATAGTGGTTAGAGCATTGGGCCAGTAACCGGAAGGTTGCTGTATCGAATCCCCGAGCTGACAAGTAAAAAATCGTTAACCCATTGTTCCCTGGGTGCCGAAGACCTGGATGTTGATTAAGGCAGCCACTGGCACCTCTCTGATTCAGGGGGGTTGGGTTAAATGCGGAACACACATTTCAGTTGAATACATTGTTGGACAACTGACTAGGTATCCCCCTTTCCCTTCAGAAAGTATTCATACCCCTTGACATATTCCACATTTTGTTGTGTTACATCCTGAATTAAAAATGTATTAAATAAAATACAAATCTCACCCATCTACACACGATAACAAAGTGAAAACATATTTTTAGAAATGTTTGGAAAAATGTGAAAATGAAATACACATCTCATTTACATAAGTATTCACACTTAAGGCAGCAATTGCAGCTGTGAGTCTTTCTGGGTAAGTTTCTAAGAGCTTTGCACACCTGGATTATACAATGTTTGCACGTTATAATAAAACAAAATCTTCAAACCCTTTCAAGTTGGTTGTTGATCATTGCTAGACAGCCATTTTCAAGTATTGCCGTCAGTGGCGATTTTAGCATGTAAATCTTGGTGGGGAAAACTCCCATTTTTTTGTTGATGCCAGCAAAGCCACTGCACATCACAACATTAAACAATACATGAATTGCACTTTAACAGTGACAAACGAAAAAAGATGGCGCCAGAAAACAAGGCTGGCGTTTTAGGTATTCCTAACCAAGTGTGTTTTTTTGCTCGTTTCTTTGTAACTTTTTAAAAAAACTTATTTTGTACATAATGTACATGTTGCTGCGACAGCAACATCTCTTATGACCGAAAATAACTTCTGGACATCAGAACTGTGATTACTCACCACAGACTGGCAGAATCCTTTTTTCCCATTAACGAGTCCGACTAGCCCGACGTGAATGATAATACTGCCTTCCCTGGAACAGGCCCAGATCCCCGTCATTTGCGTGAAGAGAAGACAGAGAAAAAGGGGCCAGAGGGCGGGCTGCCTTCTGAAAATTTGTAGGTGATCGAGTAAACCCCCACTTCCTTCCATTTTGCTAGCAAACATGCAATCTTTGGAAAGTAAAAATCGATGACCTATGCGAAAGATTAAACTACCAACGGGACATTCAAAACATTCTTATGCTTCTCGGAGTCGTGGCTGAACAATGACATCATCAACATACAGCTGGCTGGTTATACGCTGTATCGGCAAGAAAGAACAGCGGCGCCTGGTAAGACAAGGTGTAGCGGACTATGTATTTTTGTAAATAACAGCTGGTGCGTGATATCTAAGGAAGTATCAAGGTTTTTCTCTCCTGAGGTAGAGTATCTCATGATAAGCTGTAGACCACACTATCTACCTAGAGAGTTTTCATCTGTATTTTTGTAGCTGTCTTACATACCACCACAGACTGATGCTAGCACTAAGACCGCACTGAATGAGCTGTATTCCGACATAATCAAACTGGAAAACGCTCACCCAGACGCGGCGCTCCTAGTAGCCGGGGACTTTAATGCAGGGAAACTTAAATCCATGTTACCAAATTTCTATCAGCATGTTAAATGTGCAACCAGAGGGGTAAAAAACTCTGGACCACCTTTACTCCACACACAGAGATGCATACACAGCTCTCCCTCCATTTGGCAAATCTGAACATAATTCTATCCTCCTGATTCCTGCTTACAAGCAAAAATTAAAGCAGGAAGCACCAGTGACTCGATCAATAAAAAAGTGGTCAGATGAAGCAGATGCTAAGCTACAGGACTGTTTTGCTGTCACAGACTGGAATATGTTCCGGGATTCCTCCGATGCCATTGAGGAGTACACCACATCAGTCATTGGCTTCATCAATAAGTGCATCGATGACATCGTACCCACAATGACCGTACGTACATACCCAAACCAGAAGCCATGGATTACAGGCAACATCCGCACTTAGCTAAAGGCTACAGCTGCCACTTTCACGGAGCGGGACTCTAAGATTATAAGAAATCTCGCTATTCCCTCCGACGAACCATCAAACAGGCAAAGTGTCAGTACAGGACTATGATCGAATTGTACTACAATTTGCTCGTTGGATGTGGCGAGCTTGCAAACCATTACTTGAAAACCATTACAGGGCTTACAAACCATTACAGACTACAAAGGGAAGCACAGTTGAGAGCTGCCCAATGACACAAGTGTACCAGACGAGCTAAACTGCTTCGAGGCAAATAACACTGAAACATGCATAGAAACACAAGCTGTTCCAGAAGACTGTGTGATCACACTCTCCACAGCCGATGCGAGTAAGACCTTTAAAAAGGTCAACATTCACAAGGCCGCAGGGCCAGGCGGATTACCAGGATGTGTACTGCGAGCATGCGCTGACCAACTGGCAAGTGTCTTCACTGACATTTTCAACCTCTCCCTGTCTGTAATACCAACATGTTTTAAGCAGACCACCATTGTCCCTGTGCCCAAGAACACTAATATAACCTGCCTAAATGACTACCAACCTGTAGCACTCACGTCTGTAGCAATGAAGGGCTTTGAAACGCTGGTGATTGCTCACATCAACACCATTATCCCAGAAACCGTAGACCCACTCCAATTTGCATACCGCCCTAACAGATCCACAGATGATGCTATCTCTGTTGCACTCTACACTGCCTCCTCCCACCTGGACAAAAGGAACACCTATTTGAGAATGATATCCATTGACTACAGCTCAGCATTCAACACCATAGTGCCCTCAAAGCTCATCACTAAGCTAAGGACCCTGAGACTAAACACCTCCCTCTGCAACTGGATCCTGGACTTCCTGACGGGCCGCCCCCAGGTGGTAAGGGTAGGTAACAACACATCTGCCACGTTGATCCTCAACACAGGGGCCCCTCAGGGGTGTGTGCTCAGTCCCCTCCTGTACTCCCTGCTCACTCATGACTGCACAGCCAGGCACGACCCCAACACCATCATCAAGTTTGCCGATGATACAACAGTGGTCGGCCTGAACGAGACAGCTTATAGGGAGGTTAGAGACCTGGCCGTATGGTGCCAGGACAACAACCTCTTCCTCAATGTGATCAAGACAAAGGAGATGATTGTGGACTACAGGAAAAGAGGACCGAGCCTGCCTCCATTCTCATCGACAGGGTTGTAGTGGAGCAGGTTGAGACCTTCAAGTTTCTTGGTGTCCACATCCATCAGTCGTGAAGAGGGCACAACGAAACCTATTGCCCCTCAGGAGACTGAAAAAATTTGGCATGGGTCCTCAGATCCTCAAAAGGTTCTACAGCTGCACCATCGAGAGTATCAAATAGCTACCAGACTGTTTGCATTGCCCCACCCCCCCCACCTTTGCTGCTCCTCTCTGTTGTTGTTATCTATGCATATTAATTTTAATAAATCTACCTACATGTACATACTACCTCAACTAACCTGTGCCCCCGTACATTGACTCCGTACCGGTACCCCCCTGAGTATTGTCTCGCTATTGTTATTTACTGCTGCTCTTTAATTACTTGTTACTTTTATTTGTTGTTCTTACTCGTATTTATAGAAACTGCATTGTTGGTTAGGGGATTGTAAGTAAGCATTTCACTGTAAGGTCTACTACACCTGTTGTATTTGGCGCATGTGACTAATAACATTTGATTTGATTTGAATTCATGTTTTATGTGTTCCAAATTTCTGGGTCCCAAGAATCTAGTTATTTTTATATATATTTTTTCAGTGTTTGTCTTTTTGGCCTTCGCTCCTTTTGTGCTGTTTACGCTGTACGCCTACCCAGTTGCACACAGACACCAAGCCCCTTCCCCTGCCACTCAACAAGAAAGATGAAAGATCATCTTCTTCCTCTGACAACAAGCAGTTTCAACTCGCTCTTTACATTTTTATGTTCGGTGCAACATAAGCGGTCATATGGACAATGAAACACATTGAGACATTATTTTACTGACATAAAGGAGAACTTAACATTTGTAATGATACCGTTTTTATGTCTCAACTCCCACAATGTAGAACAGAACAGACCCTACTAAGACAGGAGTATCAAGAAATGTATGTTTGGTTTCTGCCACGTACCACTAGTAGAATTTTAGCCACAGACTGTTATGTGCTAGCTGCCTAGTCTGTGTTATACATGTGCAGTATTAAACTTTGTTAGCAAGCAAGTAAATCCAAGTTGGCTATACTTTAGATATAAAGATTTGCTGGCTACTCACTAGCAGGTGGGCTTGTGCTTGAGAGATTGTTGATGAGACCTGTGTTAATTTTCTATAATGCCTGCTACCAGAAGTTTGTCATGATTTGTGGATGTGCATGGTTCTGGTTAAATTTATTTGTAAAAAAAATGAATTTTCATAGACTTGAAAGCCAGATCAGTGATTATTACAAAAAAAACAGGTTAAACCATTTTGATCAAATAATTGTATTATTAGTGGGTCTTATGACTGAAGGCTTATAAACTCAGCAAAAAAAGAAATGTCCCTTTTTCAGGACCCTGTCTTTCAAAGATAATTAGTCAAAATCAAAATAACTTCACAGATCTTCATTGTAAAGGGTTTAAACAATTAATGAACATGCACCTGTGGAACGGTCGTTAAGACACTAACAGCTTACAGACGGTAGGCAATTAAGGTCACAGTTATGAAAACTTAGGACATTAAAGAGGCCTTTCTATTGACTGAAAAACACACAAAAAAAGTTGCCCAGAGCCCCTGTTTATCTGCGTGAACTTGCCTTAGGCATGCTGGAAGGAGGCATGAGAATTGCAGAAGTGGCCAGGGCAAGAAATTGCAATGTCCGTACTGTGAGACGCCAAAGACAGCGCTACAGGGAGACAGGACGGACAGCTGATCGTCCTCACAGTGGCAGACCACGTGTATCAACACCTGCAGAGGATTGGTACATCCGAACACCACACACCTGCGGGACAGGTACAGGATGGCAACAACAACTGCCCGAGTTACACCAGGAACGCACAATCCCTCCATCAGTGCTCAGAATGTCCGTAATAGGCTGAGAGAGGCTGGACTGGGGGCTTGTAGGCCAGTTGTAAGGCAGGTCCTCACCAGACATCACCGGCAACAATGTCGCCTATAAGCACAAACCCACCGTCGCTGGACCAGATAGGACTGGCAAAAAGTGTTCTTCACTGACAAGTCGTGGTTTTGTCTCACCAGGGGGGACGGTCAGATTTGCGTTTATCGTCGAGGGAATGAGCGTTACACAGAGGCCTGTACTCTGGAGCGAGATCGATTTGGAGGTGGAGGGTCTGTCATGGTCTGGGGCCGTGTGTCACAGCATCATTGGACTGAGCTTGTTGTCATTGCAGGCAATCTCAACGCTGTGTGTTACAGGGAAGACATCCTCCTCCCTGTGGTACCCTTTCTGCAGGCTCATCCTGACATGACCCTCCAGCATGCCACCAGCCATACCAATCGTTCTGTGTGACTCCATGAGGAGGAGATGCACTGCAGTACATAATGCAGCTGGTGTCCACACCAGATACTGACAGTTACATTTGATTGGGATTCCCCTTTGTTCAGGGACACATTATTCCATTTCTGTTAGTCACATGTCTGTGGAACTTGTTCAGTTCATGTCTCAGTTGTTGAATCTTGTTATGTTCATACAAATATTTACACATGTTAAGTTTGCTAAAAATTAAACACAGTTGACAGTGAGAGGGCGTTTCTTTTTATGCTATGAGTTTATTTAGCCTATGTATAGTTGTACTGTACAATCCCGGACTTCATTAGATTATTCCCGACTGTTTGAAATGCTGTATATTGACCTTTAATTATGCAACGTAGCTTAGAGAAAACGTTTTAAAACATCAAGATATGTATCGTGAATCTGCATTAAGTTTGAACATATTTCGATATGCGTTTTAGTCCATATCGCCCAGCCCTAACATCTACCAATCAGTGCCCATTGAAAAACCTACCGGGTCTTTGTGGTGGAATCTGTGCTTGGAATTCATTACTCAATCGAGTGATGTTATAGATACATGTGTGGGGTACAAAGATGGGGTCGTCATTCAAAAATCATGTTAACCTCTATTATTGAACACTGAATACATGTAACTTAGTATGCGATTTGTTAAGCAACTTTTTACTCCTGAACTTATTTTGGCTTGCTATAACAAAGGGGTCGAATACTTAGACTCAAGACATTTCAGTTTTACTTTTTTTGTACATTTCTAAAATGTTCTACAAACAAAATTCCACTTTGACTTTATGGGGTATTGTGTGTAGATCAATGACACACATTCTCAATTGAATCCATTTTAAATTCAGGCTGTAACACAACAAAATGTGTAAAAAGTCAAGGGAATACTTTCTAAAGGCACTGTAAAGTTAATTTCTTTGCCACAATTTTTGAATGACTGCTTAGACATCTACCAATAGGTGCCCTTCTGTGTGAGTTATTGGAAATCCTCCTTGGTCTTTGTGGTTTTTATCTGTGTTTGAAATTTACTGCTCAACTGAGGGACCTTACACAGATAATTGTATGTGTGGTACAGAGATGAGGTAGTCATGAAAAAATAATGTTAAACAATATTATAGCGCAGAGTCCATGCAACTTATTAGGTGACTATTTAGGCTTGACATAACAAACGGGTTGAATACTTACAGACTCAAGACATTTCACCTTTTCCTTTTTAATTAATTGGTAAAAATGTCAAAAAACATAATTCCACTTTGACATTATTGGGTATTGTGTGTAGGCAGTTACACAACGTCTCAAATTCAGGCTGTAACTCAAATTCTGAAAACACTGTAGATGAGTCAGTATGCAGTACACACACACACACACACACACACACACACACACACACACACACACACACACACACACACACACACACACACACACACACACACACACACACACACACACACACACACACACACACACACACACACACACACACACACACACACACACCTTCCGTCTGTCTAAATGATGAGTTGTGAGTTTTGACAGTTTGTCAAACATATTGATAGCCCTGTGCGAAGTCATGAAGTACAGACAGCAGCCCTGATACAGGGCAGCTAGTCCTCTAGGACCTGTGACTCAACATCTCTGAGAGACTGCTGTCCTAAAGTTCTTCCAGAGTTCTGTTGCATGACAGCTTCCCACAAAGTGACAGTTCAGTTGTGGTGAGAATCTGATTTGTATTCCAGTGATTTCCTTTTTTATTTTTCCCACTCATCACAATAACAGCGTATTCCATTCTCCTTTTTTATTTTTCCCACTCATCACAATAACAGCGTATTCCATTCTCCTTTTTTATTTTTCCCACTCATCACAATAACAGCGTATTCCATTCTCCTTTTTTATTTTTCCCACTCATCACAATAACAGCGTATTCCATTCTCCTTTTTTATTTTTCCCACTCATCACAATAACAGCGTATTCCATTCTCCTTTTTTATTTTTCCCACTCATCACAATAACAGCGTATTCCATTCTCCTTTTTTAAATCCAGCTGATTTAAATTCCCCATCTCCAGCAAAGCAATAAAGAGAGCCTGGCTCTTTGGGATTCCTGGAAAGTTAATCAGGCTGAATGGAAGCTGGGTATATTGTAATAAACAGTGAGACCATGTGACCCTGAAGGGTAAGCAGATCCATCCACCATCTTTAGAGGAGGAGCTGCCAGTGATGATAGCGTGGCTTTATCTCACAGAGCAAATGATAGCTCTAATTCCTTTCGACACACTTCTAATGAGAAGTGAAATTGCGATATTACCAGCGGATGAAGGCCGCGACCAGGCCGCCCTGCATGGTTCTAATTCTCAACGTGGCAGAATACAGAGGAGAGTCATTTCAGGGCATCTAAGATGGTATCAGAGATGTTATTTTTTATTTTTTTATTTATTTCACCTTTATTTAACCAGTTAGGCTAGTTGAGAACAAGTTCTCATTTGCAACTGCGACCTGGCCAAGATAAAGCATAGCAGTGTGAACAGACAACACAGAGTTACACATGGAGTAAACAATTAGCAAGTCAATAACACAGTAGAAAAAAAATGGGCAGTCTATATACAATGTGTGCAAAAGGCATGAGGAGGTAGGCGAATAATACAATTTTGCAGATTAACACTGGAGTGATAAATGATCAGATGGGCATGTACAGGTAGAGATATTGGTGTGCAAAAGAGCAGAAAAGTAAATAAATAAAAACAGTATAAAAACAGTATGGGAGTGAGGTAGGTGAAAAGGGTGAGCTATTTACCTATAGACTATGTACAGCTGCAGCGATCGGTTAGCTGCTCGGATAGCTGATGTTTGAAGTTGGAGAGGGAGATAAAAGTCTCCAACTTCAGCGATTTTTGCAATTCGTTCCAGTCACAGGCAGCAGAGTACTGGAACGAAGGCGGCCAAATGAGGTGTTGGCTTTAGGGATGATCAGTGAGATACACCTGCTGGAGCGCGTGCTACGGATGGGTGTTGCCATCGTGACCAGTGAACTGAGATAAGGCGGAGCTTTACCTAGCATGGACTTGTAGATGACCTGGAGCCAGTGGGTCTGGCGACGAATATGTAGTGAGGGCCAGCCGACTAGAGCATACAAGTCGCAGTGGTGGGTGGTATAAGGTGCTTTAGTGACAAAACGGATGGCACTGTGATAGACTGCATCCAGTTTGCTGAGTAGAGTGTTGGAAGCCATTTTGTAGATGACATCGCCGAAGTCGAGGATCGGTAGGATAGTCAGTTTTACTAGGGTAAGCTTGGCAGCGTGAGTGAAGGAGGCTTTGTTGCGGAATAGAAAGCCGACTCTGGATTTGATTTTTGATTGGAGATGTTTGATGTGAGTCTGGAAGGAGAGTTTGCAGTCTAGCCAGACACCTAGGTACTTATAGATCACATTTCTCTCATACTAAATTTCTTCTTTCAAAAGGGTGATTAGATTATGAAGCCCTAAATGTTTTGAAAAGTTAATTATTTTATTTTATTTGACTAGGCAAGTCAGTTAAGAAAAAAATCTTATTTACAATGACGGACTACCGGGGAACAGTGGGTTAACTGCCTTGTTCCCCCCCACCTTACCAAAGCCAGCAATCACTGGGTAGGTCTGGGTTGCTGTGTGTTTCCACACGTGTGCTGTGGTCAGATTTACGCTGCGAAACAAAATGGGGGGAATGTTGTCGTTATACTAACGACACCACAGATATGTGTTGTCAAGGTCTGGGTGTGGTGCCTATAGCAATACCAACCTAAATGGATTGTTTGAATGAAAGCCAACATAGATAAGCCGTGAACAGACTGTGGAGACCTCCTGGTACTCTTGAATGATGCTTCAGACTTGAATCAAGCAAAACCTTGCTAATTATTTGAAGTTGGCAGTACATTATAGAGAGTGATCATTCTCTAAGGGTCTGTTTACTGTAGAGAAAAATCATTCCCAAGGGACCTACAATAGAATGCTCCATATAAACTCCATGTTCTAATCTGTACATGATCGACAGCGGAGAGCAACCAATTATTATCCTTTAATATGACTGAATGGAACGACACTTTCTTTTTTTTTCTCTCCCCCTCTTCTCTTTTCTTTCTCTCTCCCCCTCTTCTCTTTTCTTTCTCTCCCCCTCTTCTCTTTTCTTTCTCTCTCCCCCTCTTCTCTTTTCTTTCTCTCTCCCCCTCTTCTCTTTTCTTTCTCTCTCCCCCTCTTCTCTTTTCTTTCTCTCTCCCCCTCTTCTCTTTTCTTTCTCTCCCCCTCTTCTCTTTTCTTTCTCTCCCCTCTTCTCTTTTCTTTCTCTCCCCCTCTTCTCTTTTCTTTCTCTCTCCCCCTCTTCTCTTTTCTTTCTCTCCCCCTCTTCTCTTTTCTTTCTCTCTCCCCTCTTCTCTTTTCTTTCTCTCTCCCCTCTTCTCTTTTCTTTCTCTCCCCCTCTTCTCTTTTCTTTCTCTCTCCCCCTCTTCTCTTTTCTTTCTCTCCCCCTCTTCTCTTTTCTTTCTCTCCCCCTCTTCTCTTTTCTTTCTCTCTCCCCCTCTTCTCTTTTCTTTCTCTCTCCCCCTCTTCTCTTTTTTTCTCTCTCCCCCTCTTCTCTTTTCTTTCTCTCTCCCCCTCTTCTCTTTTTTTCTCTCCCCCTCTTTTCTTTCTCTCCCCCTCTTCTCTTTTCTTTCTCTCTCCCCCTCTTCTCTTTTCTTTCTCTCCCCCTCTTCTCTTTTCTTTCTCTCCCCCTCTTCTCTTTTCTTTCTCTCCCCCTCTTCTCTTTTCTTTCTCTCTCCCCCTCTTCTCTTTTCTTTCTCTCTCCCCCTCTTCTCTTTTCTTTCTCTCCCCCTCTTCTCTTTTCTTTCTCTCCCCCTCTTCTCTTTTCTTTCTCTCCCCCTCTTCTCTTTTCTTTCTCTCTCCCCCCTCTTCTCTTTTTTTCTCTCCCCCTCTTCTCTTTTCTTTCTCTCTCCCCCTCTTCTCTTTTCTTTCTCTCCCCCTCTTCTCTTTTCTTTCTCTCCCCCTCTTCTCTTTTCTTTCTCTCTCCCCTCTTCTCTTTTCTTTCTCTCTCCCCCTCTTCTCTTTTTTTCTCTCTCCCCCTCTTCTCTTTTCTTTCTCTCTCCCCTCTTCTCTTTTCTTTCTCTCTCCCCTCTTCTCTTTTCTTTCTCTTCCCCTCTTCTCTTTTCTTTCTCTCTCCCCTCTTCTCTTTTCTTTCTCTCTCCCCCTCTTCTCTTTTCTTTCTCTCTCCCCTCTTCTCTTTTCTTTCTCTCTCCCCCCTCTTCTCTTTTCTTTCTCTCTCCCCCTCTTCTCTTTTCTTTCTCTCCCCCCTCTTCTCTTTTCTTTCTCTCTCCCCCTCTTCTCTTTTCTTTCTCTCTCCCCTCTTCTCTTTTCTTTCTCTCTCCCCCTCTTCTCTTTTCTTTCTCTCTCCCCCTCTTCTCTTTTCTTTCTCTCTCCCCCTCTTCTCTTTTCTTTCTCTCTCCCCCTCTTCTCTTTTCTTTCTCTCCCCCTCTTCTCTTTTCTTTCTCTCCCCCTCTTCTCTTTTCTTTCTCTCTCCCCCTCTTCTCTTTTCTTTCTCTCTCCCCTCTTCTCTTTTTTCTCTCTCCCCCTCTTCTCTTTTCTTTCTCTCTCCCCCTCTTCTCTTTTTTCTCTCCCCTCTTCTCTTTTCTTTCTCTCCCTCTTCTCTTTTCTTTCTCTCCCCCTCTTCTCTTTTCTTTCTCTCCCCCTCTTCTCTTTTCTTTCTCTCCCCCTCTTCTCTTTTCTTTCTCTCTCCCCTCTTCTCTTTTCTTTCTCTCTCCCCTCTTCTCTTTTCTTTCTCTCCCCCTCTTCTCTTTTCTTTCTCTCCCCTTTCTCTTTTCTTTCTCTCCCCTCTTCTCTTTTCTTTCTCTCTCCCCCTCTTCTCTTTTTTTCTCTCCCCCTCTTCTCTTTTCTTTCTCTCTCCCCCTCTTCTCTTTTCTTTCTCTCCCCCTCTTCTCTTTTCTTTCTCTCCCCCTCTTCTCTTTTCTTTCTCTCTCCCCCCTTCTCTTTTTCTCTCCCCTCTTCTCTTTTCTTTCTCTCCCCTCTTCTCTTTTCTTTCTCTCCCCCTCTTCTTTTTCTTTCTCTCCCCTCTTCTCTTTTCTTTCTCTCCCCTCTTCTCTTTTCTTTCTCTCTCCCCCTCTTCTCTTTTCTTTCTCTCTCCCCTCTTTTCTTTCTCTCCCCCCTCTTCTCTTTTCTTTCTCTCCCCTCTTCTCTTTTCTTTCTCTCCCCCTCTTCTCTTTTCTTTCTCTCCCCTCTTCTCTTTTCTTTCTCTCCCCTCTTCTCTTTTCTTTCTCTCTCCCCTCTTCTCTTTTCTTTCTCTCTCCCCTCTTCTCTTTTCTTTCTCTCTCCCCCTCTTCTCTTTTCTTTCTCTCTCCCCCTCTTCTCTTTTTTTCTCTCCCCTCTTCTCTTTTTTCTCTTCTTCTCTTTTCTTTCTCTCCCCCTCTTCTCTTTTCTTTCTCTCCCCCTCTTCTCTTTTCTTTCTCTCCCCTCTTCTCTTTTCTTTCTCTCTCTCCTCTTCTCTTTTCTTTCTCTCCCCTCTTCTCTTTTCTTTCTCTCCCCCCTCTTCTCTTTTTTTCTCTCCCCCTCTTCTCTTTTCTTTCTCTCCCCCTCTTCTCTTTTCTTTCTCTCTCCCCCTCTTCTCTTTTCTTTCTCTCCCCTCTTCTCTTTTCTTTCTCTCCCCCTCTTCTCTTTTCTTTCTCTCCCCCTCTTCTCTTTCTTTCTCTCCCCCTCTTCTCTTTTCTTTCTCTCCCCTCTTCTCTTTTCTTTCTCTCCCCTCTTCTCTTTTCTTTCTCTCCCCTCTTCTCTTTTCTTTCTCTCTCCCCTCTTCTCTTTTCTTTCTCTCTACCCCTCTTCTCTTTTCTTTCTCTCTCCCTCTTCTCTTTTCTTTCTCTCTCCCCCTCTTCTCTTTTCTTTCTCTCTCCCTCTTCTCTTTTCTTTCTCTCTCCCTCTTCTCTTTTCTTTCTCTCCCCTCTTCTCTTTCTTTCTCTCCCCCTCTTCTCTTTTCTTTCTCTCTCCCCCTCTTCTCTTTTTTTTCTCTCCCCTCTTCTCTTTTCTTTCTCTCCCCCTCTTCTCTTTTCTTTCTCTCTCCCCCTCTTCTCTTTTCTTTCTCTCTCCCCCTCTTCTTTTTTTTTTCTCTCTCCCCTCTTCTCTTTTCTTTCTCTCCCCTCTTCTCTTTTCTTTCTCTCTCCCCTCTTCTCTTTTCTTTCTCTCTCCCCCTCTTCTCTTTTCTTTCTCTCCCCCTCTTCTCTTTTCTTTCTCTCCCCTCTTCTCTTTTCTTTCTCTCCCTCTTCTCTTTTTTCTCTCCCCCTCTTCTCTTTTCTTTCTCTCCCCCTATTCTCTTTTTTTCTCTCCCCTCTTCTCTTTTCTTTCTCTCCCCCTCTTCTCTTTTTTCTCCCCCTCTTCTCTTTTTTTTCTCTCCCCCTCTTCTCTTTTCTTTCTCTCCCCCTCTTCTCTTTTCTTTCTCTCCCCTCTTCTCTTTTCTTTCTCTCCCCTCTTCTCTTTTCTTTCTCTCCCCTCTTCTCTTTTCTTTCTCTCCCCCTCTTCTCTTTTCTTTCTCTCCCCCTCTTCTCTTTTTTTCTCTCCCCCTCTTCTCTTTTCTTTCTCTCCCCCTCTTCTCTTTTCTTTCTCTCCCCCTCTTCTCTTTTCTTTCTCTCCCCCTCTTCTCTTTTCTTTCTCTCCCCCTCTTCTCTTTTCTTTCTCTCCCCCTCTTCTCTTTTCTTTCTCTCCCCCTCTTCTCTTTTCTTTCTCTCTCCCCCTCTTCTCTTTTCTTTCTCTCCCCCTCTTCTCTTTTCTTTCTCTCCCCTCTTCTCTTTTCTTTCTCTCCCCCTCTTCTCTTTTCTTTCTCTCCCCCTCTTCTCTTTTCTTTCTCTCTCCCCTCTTCTCTTTTCTTTCTCTCTCCCCTCTTCTCTTTTCTTTCTCCCCCCTCTTCTCTTTTCTTTCTCTCCCCTCTTCTCTTTCTTTTCTCTCTCTTCTTCTCTTTTCTTTCTCTCTCCCCCTCTTCTCTTTTTTTCTCTCCCCTCTTCTCTTTTCTTTCTCTCCCCTTCTCTTTTCTTTCTCTCCCCCTCTTCTCTTTTCTTTCTCTCTCCCCTCTTCTCTTTTCTTTCTCTCCCCCTCTTCTCTTTTCTTTCTCTCCCCCTCTTCTCTTTTCTTTCTCTCTCCCCCTCTTCTCTTTTTTTCTCTCTCCCCTCTTCTCTTTTCTTTCTCTCCCCTCTTCTCTTTTCTTTCTCTCTCCCCCTCTTCTCTTTTCTTTCTCTCTCCCCCTCTTCTCTTTTCTTTCTCTCTCCCCCTCTTCTCTTTTCTTTCTCTCTCCCCCTCTTCTCTTTTTTCTCTCTCCCCTCTTCTCTTTTTTTTCTCTCCCCCTCTTCTCTTTTCTTTCTCTCTCCCCCTCTTCTCTTTTCTTTCTCTCTCCCCTCTTCTCTTTTCTTTCTCTCCCCTCTTCTCTTTTCTTTCTCTCCCCCTCTTCTCTTTTCTTTCTCTCTCCCCCTCTTCTCTTTTTTCTCTCTCCCCTCTTCTCTTTTCTTTCTCTCCCCTCTTCTCTTTTCTTTCTCTCCCCCTCTTCTCTTTTCTTTCTCTCCCTCTTCTCTTTTCTTTCTCTCCCCCTCTTCTCTTTTCTTTCTCTCCCCTCTTCTCTTTTCTTTCCCTCCCCTCTTCTCTTTCTTTCTCTCCCCCTCTTCTCTTTTCTTTCCCTCCCCCTCTTCTCTTTTCTTTCTCTCCCCCTCTTCTCTTTTTTTTCTCTCTCCCCTCTTCTCTTTTCTTTCTCTCCCCTCTTCTCTTTTCTTTCTCTCCCCCTCTTCTCTTTTCTTTCTCTCTCCCCCTCTTCTCTTTTCTTTCTCTCCCCCTCTTCTCTTTTTTTTCTCTCTCCCCTCTTCTCTTTTCTTTCTCTCCCCTCTTCTCTTTTCTTTCTCTCCCCCTCTTCTCTTTTCTTTCTCTCTCCCCCTCTTCTCTTTTCTTTCTCTCCCCCTCTTCTCTTTTCTTTCTCTCTCCCCTCTTCACTTTTCTTTCTCTCCCCCTCTTCTCTTTTTTTTCTCTCTCCCCTCTTCTCTTTTCTTTCTCTCCCCTCTTCTCTTTTCTTTCTCTCCCCCTCTTCTCTTTTCTTTCTCTCCCCCTCTTCTCTTTTCTTTCCCTCCCCCTCTTCTCTTTTCTTTCTCTCCCCCTCTTCTCTTTTCTTTCTCTCCCCCTCTTCTCTTTTCTTTCTCTCCCCCCTCTTCTCTTTTCTTTCTCTCTCCCCCTCTTCTCTTTTCTTTCTCTCTCCCCCTCTTCTCTTTTCTTTCTCTCTCCCCTCTTCTCTTTTCTTTCTCTCTCCCCCTCTTCTCTTTTCTTTCTCTCTCCCCCTCTTCTCTTTTCTTTCTCTCTCCCCCTCTTCTCTTTTTTTTCTCTCCCTCTTCTCTTTTCTTTCTCTCCCCTCTTCTCTTTTCTTTCTCTCCCCCTCTTCTCTTTTCTTTCTCTCCCCCTCTTCTCTTTTCTTTCCCTCCCCCTCTTCTCTTTTCTTTCTCTCCCCCTCTTCTCTTTTCTTTCTCTCCCCCTCTTCTCTTTTCTTTCTCTCTCCCCCTCTTCTCTTTTCTTTCTCTCTCCCCCTCTTCTCTTTTCTTTCTCTCTCCCCCTCTTCTCTTTTCTTTCTCTCTCCCCTCTTCTCTTTTCTTTCTCTCTCCCCCTCTTCTCTTTTCTTTCTCTCTCCCCCTCTTCTCTTTTCTTTCTCTCTCCCCTCTTCTCTTTTCTTTCTCTCTCCCCCTCTTCTCTTTTTTTCTCTCTCCCCTCTTCTCTTTTTTTTCTCTCCCCCTCTTCTCTTTTCTTTCTCTCTCCCCTCTTCTCTTTTCTTTCTCTCTCCCCCTCTTCTCTTTTCTTTCTCTCCCCCTCTTCTCTTTTCTTTCTCTCTCCCCCTCTTCTCTTTTCTTTCTCTCTCCCCCTCTTCTCTTTTTTTCTCTCTCCCCCTCTTCTCTTTTCTTTCTCTCCCCTCTTCTCTTTTCTTTCTCTCCCCCTCTTCTCTTTTCTTTCTCTCTCCCCCTCTTCTCTTTTCTTTCTCTCCCCCTCTTCTCTTTTCTTTCTCTCTCCCCCTCTTCTCTTTTTTTTCTCTCTCCCCTCTTCTCTTTTCTTTCTCTCCCCTCTTCTCTTTTCTTTCTCTCCCCCTCTTCTCTTTTCTTTCTCTCCCCCTCTTCTCTTTTCTTTCTCTCTCCCCCTCTTCTCTTTTCTTTCTCTCCCCCTCTTCTCTTTTCTTTCTCTCCCCTCTTCTCTTTTCTTTCTCTCCCCCTCTTCTCTTTTCTTTCTCTCCCCTCTTCTCTTTTCTTTCTCTCCCCCTCTTCTCTTTTCTTTCTCTCCCCCTCTTCTCTTTTCTTTCTCTCCCCCTCTTCTCTTTTCTTTCTCTCCCCCTCTTCTCTTTTCTTTCTCTCTCCCCCTCTTCTCTTTTCTTTCTCTCCCCCTCTTCTCTTTTCTTTCTCTCCCTCTTCTCTTTTCTTTCTCTCCCTCTTCTCTTTTTTTCTCTCCCCCTCTTCTCTTTTCTTTCTCTCTCCCCCTCTTCTCTTTTCTTTCTCTCTCCCCTCTTCTCTTTTCTTTCTCTCCCCCTCTTCTCTTTTCTTTCTCTCTCCCCCTCTTCTCTTTTCTTTCTCTCTCCCCCTCTTCTCTTTTTTTCTCTCCCCTCTTCTCTTTTCTTTCTCTCCCCTCTTCTCTTTTCTTTCTCTCCCCCTCTTCTCTTTTCTTTCTCTCCCCTCTTCTCTTTTCTTTCTCTCCCCCTCTTCTCTTTTCTTTCTCTCCCCCTCTTCTCTTTTCTTTCCCTCCCCCTCTTCTCTTTTCTTTCTCTCCCCCTCTTCTCTTTTTTTTCTCTCTCCCCTCTTCTCTTTTCTTTCTCTCCCCTCTTCTCTTTTCTTTCTCTCCCCCTCTTCTCTTTTCTTTCTCTCTCCCCCTCTTCTCTTTTCTTTCTCTCCCCCTCTTCTCTTTTTTCTCTCTCCCCTCTTCTCTTTTCTTTCTCTCCCCCTCTTCTCTTTTCTTTCTCTCCCCCTCTTCTCTTTTCTTTCTCTCTCCCCCTCTTCTCTTTTCTTTCTCTCCCCCTCTTCTCTTTTCTTTCTCTCTCCCCTCTTCTCTTTTCTTTCTCTCCCCCTCTTCTCTTTTTTTTCTCTCTCCCCTCTTCTCTTTTCTTTCTCTCCCCTCTTCTCTTTTCTTTCTCTCCCCTCTTCTCTTTTCTTTCTCTCCCCCTCTTCTCTTTTCTTTCTCTCCCCCTCTTCTCTTTTCTTTCTCTCTCCCCCTCTTCTCTTTTCTTTCTCTCCCCCTCTTCTCTTTTCTTTCTCTCCCCCTCTTCTCTTTTCTTTCTCTCCCCCTCTTCTCTTTTCTTTCTCTCCACCTCTCCTCATTAAGGAACTTTTCAAATAAGCAGATAAAAACAAGATATCCTGACTCTCAGGCTTTGATCTTTGTGGGAACGAACAATCAACGGTACATTTGATCTCAGCAGATGCAGATACATATATAATCATAAAGACTGATTAGTTTTGACCTCCATTTATTAGAGCTAGTCAATGCTATGACAGCTAGATGGCTATTCGGATCCTTCCCAGGGCAGTCAGTCATCTTATTACTTCTGTTTTCATTGGGAAGTCCATGGCTTCATTTCTAATCATCAAGTGCAGCTAGATAAGCTCCCCGAGCTTTGATGCTGATGCCTGGATACAGAAAATACCATGTGCAGTCGTGGCCAAAAGTTTTGAGAATGAAACAAATATACATTTTCACAAAGTCTGCTGCCTCAGTATGTATGATGGCAACTTGCATATACTCCAGAATGTTATGAAGAGTGATCAGATGAATTGCAATTAAGTGCAAAGTCCCTATTTGCCGTGCAAATGAACTGAATCCCCCCCAAATATTTCCCCTGCATTTCAGCCCTGCCAAAAAAGGACCAGCTGACATCATGTCAGTGATTACCTCGTTAACACAGGTGTGAGTGTTGACGAGGACAAGGCTGGAGATCACTCTGTCATGCTGATTGAGTTTGAATAACAGACTGGAAGCTTCAAAAGGAGGGTGGTGTTTGGAATCATTGTTCGTCCTCTGTCAATCATGGTTACCTGCAAGGAAACACGTGCCGTCATCAATGCTTTGCACAAAAAGGGCTTCACAGGCAAGGATATTGCTGCCAGTAAGATTGCACCTAAATCAACCGTTAATCAGATCATCAAGAACTTCAAGGAGAATGGTTCAATTGCTGTGAAGAAGTCTTCAAGGCGCCCAAGAAAGTCCAGCAAGCGCCAGGACCGTCTCCTAAAGTTGATTCAGCTGTGGGATCGGGGCACCACCAGTCCAGAGCTTGCACAGGAATGGCAGCAGGCAGGTGTGAGTGCATCTGCATGCACAGTGAGGCGAAGACTTTTGTAGGATGGCCTCCAAAAGTCTTTGCATCTGATTTTCTCTGATGAATCCCCTTTCCGATTGTTTGGGGCATCCGTAAAAAAAACTTGTCCGGAGAAGACAAGGTGAGCGCTACCATCAGTCCTGTGTCATGCCAACAGAAAATCATCCTGAGACCATTCATGTGTGGAGTTGCTTCTCAGCCAAGGGAGTGGACATTCAGCCATGAATAAAGAATGGTACCAACACATCCTCCGAGAGCAACTTCTCCCAACCATCCAGGAAGAGTTTGGTGACGAACAATGCCTTTTCCAGCATGATGGAGCACCTTGCCATAAGGCAAAAGTGATAACTAAGTGGCTTGGGGAACAAAACATCAATATTTTGGGTCCATGACCAGGAAACTCCCTAGACCTTAATCCCATTGAGAACTTGTGGTCAATCGTCAAGAAGCGGGTGGACAAACAAAACCCCACAAATTCTGACAAACTCCAAGCATTGATTATGCAAGAATGGGCTGCCATCAGTCAGGATGTGGCCCAGAAGTTAATTGACAGCATGACAGGGCGGATTGCAAAGGTCTTGAAAACAAAGGGTCAACACTGCAAATATTCACTCTTTGCATCAACTTCATGTAATTGTCAATACAAGCCTTTGACACTTATGAAATGCTTGTAATTATACTTCAGTATTCCATAGTAACATCTGACAAAAATATCTAAAGACACTGAAGCAGCAGACTTTATGAAAATTCATATTTGTGTCATTCTCAAAACATTTGGCCACGAAGGGTTTTTCTTTATTTTTTTACTATTTTCTACATTGTAGAACAATAGTGAAGACATCAAAACTATGAAATAACACATTTGGAATCATGTAAGTAACCAGAAATGTGTAAACAAATCAACATATATTTTAGATGAGATTCTTCAAAGTAGCCACCCTTTGCCTTCATGACAGCTTTGCACACTCTTGGTATTCTCTCAACCAGCTTCACCTGGAATGCTTTTCCAACCGTCTTGAAGGAGTTCCCACATATGCTGAGCACTTGTTGGCTACTTTTCCTTCACTCTGTGGTCCAACTCATCCCAAACCATCTCCATTGGGTTGAGGTCCATCACTCTGCTTTTTGGTCAAATAGCCCTTCAACAGCCTGGAGGTGTGTTGGGTCATTGTCCTGTTGAAAAACAAATGATAGTCCCACCAAGCCCAAACCAGATGGGATAGTGTATCGCTGCAGAATGCTGTGGTAGCCATGCTGATTAAGTGGGCCTTGAATTCAAAATAAATCACTGACAGTGTCACCAGCATAGGACCATCACACCTCCTCCTCCATGTTACACGGTGGGAACCACAAATGCGGAGATCATTCATTCACCTACTCTGCGTCTCACAAAGACACAAACCACAAACCTAAAATCTCCAATTTGGACTCATCAGACCAAAGGACAGATTTACACCGGTCTAACGTCCACTGCTTGTGTTTCTTGGCCCATGCAAGTCTCTTCTTCTTATTGGTGTCCTTTAATAGTGGTTTCTTTGCAGCAATTCAAGCATGAAGGCCTGATTCATGCAGTCTCCTCTGAACAGTTGATGTTGAGATGTGTCTGTTACTTAAACTCTGTAAAGCATTTATTTGGGCTGCAATTCAGAGGCTGGTAACTCTAATGAACTTATCCTTTGCAGCAGAGAGATAAATCTGGGTATTCCTTTCCTGTGGTGTCCTCATGAGAGCCAGTTTCATCATAGTGTTTTGTGGCTGCACTTGAAGAATCTTTCAAAATACTTTACATTTTCCAGATTCACTGACTTTAAAATAATGATGAACTGTTGTTTTCTGTTGCTTATTTGAGCTGTTCTTGCCATAATATGGACTTGGTCTTTTACCAAAACGGACTATCTTCTGTATATCCAAATCCAAGATGGCGTAGCAGTCGGACGTGTGTTTTGTCTTGTCCCGTCCTGTCTAGTGTAAATATAGTTTTCTTCGTTTTTTTTCTGTATATATTTCGTACATATTTTAATCTCACTTTCCAACTAGAGCTGAATATACTCTCCTGCAACCCGCATCACCCAATGTGGTACGGATCTGCTTTTTCTATACTTTACTTTAGAACCGGAACCACCATCAGAAGCTAGCCAGCTAACTAGCTACTAGCTCGTACTCAGTTAGCCATTGCTAGCGGTCTTCTAAGCTAACTAGGACACCAGCGCGACATCAACCCAGAGCATATCAGACTGCTCTTTCTCTACCACATCTCCGGATTCCTACCGCAAGCTCTGAACCTTTACACCGGATCATCGCAACTAGCTAGCTGCAATCCGAGTGGCTACTCCTGGCTAACGTCTCTGTCCCAAAACAAGCAACAGTTAGCCTTGAGCTAAGCCCATCTCCCGACTAGCCGAAGAGGCCCAACAATACCTCTTTTGCCAATTGGCCTGGACCCTTTACTGCCGACACGGAGCCCCGCCGATCCATCACGACTGGTCCGCCGACATAATTCGTCCGAGGTGGTTTCAACAGGCTTTTTCGTTGCGACATCGCCAAAGATCCATCTGCTGGCCAAGGCCCGCGAGCTTTCTGAAACGCTGTGTCTCCAGCTCACCTAGCGTACTAGAGCTCCTGTAGCATACTCCTGGGCTACAATTACCCGGGCCCATGACCGGTCTGTCGATGTCACCGCATGAAGAGGAATAAACAGACTCACCCCATCGCGACGTCCCCCAAAGGTTAGCTCCCTAGCCCTCGCTATCTCCCTGCTTGCTAATTCGGCCTGCTAACGGCTAGCTTGTCTAGCCCGGGCCTACGAACTGTTAGCTTGTTAGCACAGGCCTGCTAACCATCTGAATCACCGCATCCCAAACACTCTGAACCCATTTACTTTCTATCTCTCTTTGATTTTTATTTTGTTTATACCTTCCGGAAACCTGCCTCACCCACTGTGATACGGAATCGCTATCACTTTTAATTTTTATTTTATTTTTATGACACACAAGAACCTCCAGACGCTAACCAGCTAACTAGCTACAAGCTATTTAGTCATTGTTAGTTTTTTTTAAAAACCTGGATAACACTCGCCAGCCCAGCTTCCCTGCCCATCCACCGCTGCCCCCTGGACACTGATCTCTTGGCTACATAGCTGACGCACGCTGGACTGTCCATTAATCACGGTACCCCATTCTGCTTGTTTGTTTATCTGTCGGCCCAGTTGCCTAGTCAACGCCATTTTACCTGCTGTTTGTTGTGCTAGCTGATTAGCCTCGCCTACTGTTTTTAGCTAGCTTTCCCAATTCAACACCTGCGATTACTGTATGCCTCGCTGTATGTCTCTCCCAAATGTCAATATGCCTTGTATACTGTTGTTCAGGTTAGTTATCATTGTTTTAGTTCACAATGGAGCCCCTAGATCCACTCTGCATACCCCTGTTACCTCCTTTGTCCCACCCCCCACACATGCGGTGACCTCACCCATTACAACCAGCATGTCCAGAGATACAACCTCTCTCATCATCACCCAGTGCCTGGGCTTACCTCCGCTGTACTGCCAAAGGGGGCGGAGTCGCAGTCTACTGCAGAGATAGCCTGCAAAGTAATGTCATACTTTCCAGGTCCATACCCAAACAGTTTGAACTACTAATTTTGAAAATTACTCTCTCCAGAAACAAGTCTCTCACTGTTGCCGCCTGCTACCGACCCCTGTCAGCTCCCAGCTGTGCCCTGGACACCATTTGTGAATTGATCTCCCCCCATCTAGCTTCAGAGTTTGTTCTGTTAGGTGACCTAAACTGGGATATGCTTAACACCCCGGCAGTCCTACAATCTAAGCTAGATGCCCTCAATCTCACTCAAATCATCAAGGAACCCACCAGGTACAACCCTAACTCTGTAAACAAGGGCACCCTCATAGACGCCATCCTGACCAACTGGCCCTCCAAATATACCTCCGCTGTCTTCAACCAGGATCTCAGCGATCACTGCCTCATCGCCTGTATCCGCCACGGAGCCGCAGTCAAACGACCACCCCTCATCACTGTCAAACGCTCCCTAAAACACTTCTGTGAGCAGGCCTTTCTAATCGACCTGGCCCGTGTATCCTGGAAGGACATTGACCTCATCCCGTCAGTTGAGGATGCCTGGTCATTCTTTAAAAGTAACTTCCTCACCATTTTAGATAAGCATGCTCCGTTCAAAAATGCAGAACCAAGAACAGATACAGCCCTTGGTTCACTCCAGACCTGACTGCCCTCGACCAGCACAAAAACATCCTGTGGCGGACTGCAATAGCATCGAATAGCCCCGTGATATGCAACTGTTCAGGGAAGTCAGGAACCTATACACGCAGTCAGTCAGGAAAGCTAAGGCCAGCTTCTTCAGGCAGAAGTTTGCATCCTGTAGCTCCAACTCCAAAAAGTTCTGGGACACTGTGAAGTCCATGGAGAACAAGAGCACCTCCTCCCAGCTGCCCACTGCACTGAGGCTAGGAAACACGGTCTCCACCGATAAATCCATGATTATCGAAAACTTCAATAAGCACTTCTCAACGGCTGGCCATGCCTTCCGCCTGGCTACTCCAACCTCGGCCAACAGCTCCGCCCCCCCCCGTAGTTCCTCACCCAAGCCTCTCCAGGTTCTCCTTTACCCAAATCCAGATAGCAGATGTTCTGAAAGAGCTGCAAAACCTGGACCCTTACAAATCAGCTGGGCTTGACAATCTGGACCCGCTATTTCTGAAACTATCTGCCGCCATTGTCGCAACCCCTATTACCAGCCTGTTCAACCTCTCTTTCATATCGTCTGAGATCCCCAAGGATTGGAAAGCTGCCGCAGTCATCCCCCTCTTCAAAGGGGGAGACACCCTGGACCCAAACTGCTATAGACCTATATCCATCCTGCCCTGCCTATCTAAGGTCTTCGAAAGCCAAGTCAACAAACAGGTCACTGACCATCTCGAATCCCACCGTACCTTCTCCGCTGTGCAATCTGGTTTCGAGCCGGTCACGGGTGCACCTCAGCCACACTCAAGGTACTAAATGATATCATAACCGCCATCGATAAAAGACAGTACTGTGCAGCCGTCTTCATCGACCTTGCCAAGGCTTTCGACTCTGTCAATCACCATATTCTTATCGGCAGACTCAACAGCCTCGGTTTTTCGGATGACTGCCTTGCCTGGTTCACCAATTACTTTGCAGACAGAGTTCAGTGTGTCAAATCGGAGGGCATGCTGTCCGGTCCTCTGGCAGTCTCTATGGGGGTGCCACAGGGTTCAATTCTCGGGCCGACTCTTTTCTCTGTATATATCAATGATGTTGCTCTTGCTGCGGGCGATTCCCTGATCCACCTCTACGCAGACGACACCATTCTATATACTTTCGGCCCGTCATTGGACACTGTGCTATCAAACCTCCAAACGAGCTTCAATGCCATACAGCACTCCTTCCGTGGCCTCCAACTGCTCTTAAACGCGAGTAAAACCAAATGCATGCTTTTCAACCGATCGCTGCCTGCACCCGCATGCCCGACTAGCATCACCACCCTGGATGGTTCCGACCTTGAATATGTGGACATCTATAAGTACCTAGGTGTCTGGCTAGACTGCAAACTCTCCTTCCAGACTCACATCAAACATCTCCAATCAAAAATCAAATCATGAGTCGGCTTTCTATTCCGCAACAAAGCCTCCTTCACTCACGCTGCCAAGCTTACCCTAGTAAAACTGACTATCCTACCGATCCTCGACTTCGGCGATGTCATCTACAAAATGGCTTCCAACAGTCTACTCAGCAAACTGGATGCAGTCTATCACAGTGCCATCCGTTTTGTCACTAAAGCACCTTATACCACCCACCACTGCGACTTGTATGCTCTAGTCGGCTGGCCCTCACTACATATTAGTCGCCAGACCCACTGGCTCCAGGTCATCTACAAGTCCATGCTAGGTAAAGCTCCGCCTTATCTCAGTTCACTGGTCACGATGGCAACACCCATCCGCAGCACGCGCTCCAGCAGGTGTATCTCACTGATCATCCCTAAAGCCAACACCTCATTTGGCCGCCTTTCGTTCCAGTACTCTGCTGCCTGTGACTGGAACGAATTGCAAAAATCGCTGAAGTTGGAGACTTTTATCTCCCTCACCAACTTCAAACATCAGCTATCCGAGCAGCTAACCGATCGCTGCAGCTGTACATAGTCTATAGGTAAATAGCTCACCCATTTTCACCTACCTCATTCCCATACTGTTTTTATACTGTTTTTATTTATTTACTTTTCTGCTCTTTTGCACACCAATATCTCTACCTGTACATGCCCGTCTGATCATTTATCACTCCAGTGTTAATCTGCAAAAATTGTATTATTCGCCTACCTCCTCATGCCTTTTGCACACATTGTATATAGACTGCCCATTTTTTTCTACTGTGTTATTGACTTGCTAATTGTTTACTCCATGTGTAACTCTGTGTTGTCTGTTCACACTGCTATGCTTTATCTTGGCCAGGTCGCAGTTGCAAATGAGAACTTGTTCTCAACTAGCCTACCTGGTTAAATAAAGGTGAAATAAAAACAAAATAAAAAAAATACCTTGTCACAACACAACTGATTGGCACAAACACAATAATAAGGAAAGAAATTCCTTAAATGATGAAATTCCACAAATGATCTTTTAACATGGCACACCTGTTAATTGAAATGCATTCCAGGTGACTACGTCAAAAAGCTGGTTGAGAGAATGTGCAAAGTTTTCATCAAGGCAAAGAAAGGGTGGCTACTTTGAAGAATCTCAAATATAAAATATATGTTGATTTGTTTAACTTTATTAATTTTTTTGTCGTTGAATTTTACCCCCTTTTCTCCCCAATTTCCTGGTATCCAATTGTTTTTAGTAGCTACTATCTTGTCTCATCGCTACAACTTCCGTACAGGCTCGGGAGAGACGAAGGTTGAAAGTCATGCGTCCTCCAATACACAACCCAACCAAGCCGCACTGCTTCTTAACACAGCGCCACCCAACTCGGAAGCCAGCAGCACCAATGTGTCGGAGGAAACACCGTGCACCTGGCAACCTTGGTTAGCGCGCACTGCACCTGGCCCACCACAGGAGCCTCTGGTGTGCCATGAGACAAGGATTTCCCTACCAGCCAAACCCTCCCTAACCCGGGCGACGCTAGGCACATTGTGCGTCGCCTCACGGACCTCCCGGTCATGGCCGGTTACGACAGAGCCTGGGCTTTGGTGGCGCAGCTGGCGCTGCAGTACAGCGCCCTTAACCACTGCGCCACCTGGGAGGCCGATTTGTTTAACGTTTTGATTCCATATGTGATATTTCATAGTTGTGATGTCTTCACTATTATTCTACAATGTAGAAAATATTAAACATAAAGACACACCCTTGAATGAGAAGGTGTGTCCAAACTTTTGACTGGTACTCATCCACTTGGGAGAGCGATTAGGGTCCCAAAGCCTTCATGATACTATATCACTGGTGGTTAAAAAGCATCAAGAAGAATCTGTGGGCTCTCGGATTGCTAATCTATATCCATGTCTCTGTGGATTGGAGACCACATGAGAATTACTGTTTCGCGGTTAGTTAGTTTTGGCTTGGACTTTTGATCAAATTGATCCAGCTTGTTTTTAATCATCAATTTGGATCGTTCTCCAAAGATAGTGGCCAGATTTTGTCTGCATGTACCAAGGCTGATGTCATAGTCTATCCACTGCTTAACGCCTCACTCTCTTTTCATTGTCTACGATCATGAAGATAAATATTAGGACCGCAGGGTTAAGTACTTCATGTTAATTTATATTTTGGCCTCATCTGAAATACACTATATATCTAAATGTATGTGGACATCCCTTCAATTTAGTGGAGTTGCAAATTGCCTCTGGAAGCAACGTCAGCACAAGAACTGTTTGTCGGGAGCTTCATGAAATGGGTTTCTGGAATGGCAGAACAGCCACCCACAAGCCTAAGATCACCATGCGCAATGCCAAGAATCGGCTGGAGTGGTGTAAAGCTCACCGCCATTGGACTCTGGAGCAGTGGAAATGCGTTCTCTGGATTGATGAATCATGCTTCACCTTCTGGTTTGGTGGTGCCAGGAGAATGCTGCCTGCCCCAATGCATAATAAGGAATAATGGTCTGGGGCTGTTTTTCACGGTTCGGTTCATGGTTCGTGCACAAACAGATCTTTGGGGGGAGATCGGTTTGGAAGAACTTGACTGGCCTGCACTGAGCCCTGACCTCAACCCCATCGAACACCTTTGGAATGAATTGAAACGCTGACTGCGTGCCAGACCTAATCTCCAAACATCAGTTCTTGACCTCACTAATGCTCTTGTGGCTGAATGGAAGCAAGACCCCGCAGCAATGTTCCAGCATCTAGTGCAAAGCCTTCCCAGAAGAGTGGAGGCTGTTGCAGCAGCAAAGGGGGGACCAACTCCATATTAATGCATTTGGCACGCCCAATTTTTCAGTTGTTGATTTGTTGGGAAAGTTTGAAGTGTCCAGTGGGTGTCGTTCCACTTCATGATTGTGTCCCACTTGTTGTTGATTCTTCACAGAAGAATGCAGTTTTGTATCTTTATGTTCGAGGCCTGAAATGTGGCAAAAGGTCGCAAAGTTCAAGGGGGCCGAATACTTTCGCAAGGCACTGTATCTAGCCATTTCACATCTGCCACACAACAATTCCATTTTCTTCCCAAAACGTGCTGCAGACTAGTGAAAACAGCTGTCTGTAGCCTCAATAAATATAGATGTGGAATGACTGGTTCAACTACAAGTCTAGATTTAATTTTACTTGACTCGACTTCACTTGCTCTTAGAATGCAGGACTTGACTAGAGACTCAAACCTTGTGACTCTAATAATAGTGACTTGGTCCCACCTCTGCCACTTTCACAACACAGGTTGTGTCCATAATTACACCCTACTACTTTTGACCAGAGCCCTATGGGTCCTGGTCAAAAGTAAAGCACTTTATAGGGAATAGGATGCCATTTGGGATGCACTATTGTAAAGTGACTGTTCTACTGGATGTCATAAGGTGAATGCACCAATTTGTAAGTCGCTCTGGATAAGAGCGTCTGCTAAATGACTTAAATGTAAATGTAAATGTAATGCCCATGATTTTGGAAGGAGATGTTCAACAAGCAGGTGTCCTGATACTTTTTGGTAATGTAGTGTATGTTGGGAATTACTACATCAGCCTCACTCAATGCACAAAGTACTGGAGGCTTAAATCTAGATTCTTTCCACTCTTCTTACTGATATATGTGTTTGTGTCAACTCTGATCAGTTCGTTTTCTATTTTATTGTTGTGGAATACTGTAGGCTCAGTAAGGACATTGTGAACCCTATAACCCTGTTTGGCTACAAATTAATGATCTTCATCCACTCCTACTCATCATCTCATCTACACCGTTCATGCTAATGTAACCTAGCCTGGGTGCCAGTCTGTTTGGGAATGTAACCTAGCCTGGGTGCCAGTCTGTTTGGTAATATAACGTAGCCTGGGTGCCAGTCAGTTTCTCCTCTTTTGCCAACTCCTTATGGAATTGTCATGCTACTTATTTGGCATGACAATGGAGTGGGCAAGAGCACAAACAGATCTGTGTGCTGGTGTAGAAGGTAATCAAGCTTCATTAAGGACTGGGCATGTTGAGTCCCCAGAAAAAAAAGCATAGTGACAGCCAGACAGACGGAGGGAAGGGGGGACATGTTGACTGAGGGCTCTGTCTGTCTTTGTTACCAGTTACATTGCAGGGCATGGCACAGGAACAAAGACAGTGAGTTAATTTGTGTGATATTGCGTGCCTAAGCTCTCTAGCCCTCTCCCTTCCTGACATTGTCATTGGAGACAATTGGCAGATTTAGGCTGGGAGGGAGAGAGAGAGAGAGAGAGAATGATGATATGGAGAGAGAGATGAGAGAGAGGATGGGGAGCATTTAGGATAAAGTATTTAGATGGGTAGCGAGAGGATTGGGAGCATTTAGGATAAAGTATTTAGATGGGTAGCGAGAGGATGGGGAGCATTTAGGATAAAGTATTTAGATGGGTGGAGAGAGGATGGGGAGGATTTAGGATAAAGTATTTAGATGGGTAGAGAGAGGATGGGGAGCATTTAGGATAAAGTATTTAGATGGGTAGCGAGAGGATGGGGAGCATTTAGGATAAAGTATTTAGGTGGGTGGAGAGAGGATGGGGAGGATTTAGGATAAAGTATTCAGATGGTAGCGAGAGGATGGGGAGCATTTAGGATAAAGTATTTAGGTGGGTGGAGAGAGGATGGGGAGCATTTAGTATAAAGTATTTAGATGGGTAGCGAGAGGATGGGGAGCATTTAGTATAAAGTATTTAGATGGGTAGAGAGAGGATGGGGAGGATTTAGGATAAAGTATTTAGATGGGTAGCGAGAGGATGGGGAGGATTTAGGATAAAGTATTTAGGTGGGTGGAGAGAGGATGGGGAGCATTTAGGATAAAGTATTTAGATGGGTAGCGAGAGGATGGGGAGCATTTAGGATAAAGTATTTAGGTAGGTGGAGAGAGGATGGGGAGCATTTAGGATAAAGTATTTAGGTGGGTGGAGAGAGGATGGGGAGGATTTAGGATAAAGTATTTAGGTGGGTGGAGAGAGGATGGGGAGCATTTAGGATAAAGTATTTAGGTGGGTGGAGAGAGGATGGGGAGTATTTAGGATAAAGTATTTAGGTGGGTGGAGAGAGGATGGGGAGGATTTAGGATAAAGTATTTAGGTGGGTGGAGAGAGGATGGGGAGGATTTAGGATAAAGTATTTAGGTGGGTGGAGAGAGGATGGGGAGCATTTAGGATAAAGTATTTAGGTGGGTGGAGAGAGGATGGGGAGCATTTAGGATAAAGTATTTAGGTGGGTAGAGAGGGTGGGGAGGATTTAGGATAAAGTATTTAGGTGGGTGGAGAGAGGATGGGGAGCATTTAGGATAAAGTATTTAGGTGGGTGGAGAGAGGATGGGGAGCATTTAGGATAAAGTATTTAGGTGGGTAGAGAGAGGATGGGGAGCATTTGGGATAAAGTATTTAGGTGGGTAGAGAGAGGATGGGGAGGATTTAGGATAAAGTATTTAGATGGGTAGAGAGAGGATGGGGAGCATTTAGTATAAAGTATTTAGATGGGTAGCGAGAGGATGGGGAGCCTTTAGTATAAAGTATTTAGATGGGTAGCGAGAGGATGGGGAGCATTTAGTATAAAGTATTTAGATGGGTAGCGAGAGGATGGGGAGCCTTTAGTATAAAGTATTTAGATCGGTAGCGAGAGGATGGGGATCATTTAGTATAAAGTATTTAGGTGGGTGGAGAGAGATGTGAATAGTTGGCTTGAATAAGTGAGAGCGTAGAGCATGAGGAAAGGGCCAGCATCTGAGTTATTAATTACATCTAATTAGCATTTTAGACTGTACTAGTTTTAAATGAATGAAATGAAATGAAATTCATTAATGAAATTGACCTAAATACAGAATGATTGAAAAATGATTTACAAATGATTAACATTACCTTGAATCACTAAGATCCAGTGTCTGCCTGCTTGCCTTTTATTTCTCGCTGCGCAGTTGTTTTGCTTAATTGCCATCATAATATTTACATGTTTTATTTGATCAGAACAGCATTAGTGCTGTGATGACTCAGTTCTCAGTAAAATCAGTGAATTAGTGTGAAGATGTTGATATCAGCTTCAGTCATTTCTCCATGGAAGGTGTGAAAAAGCCACTGTCACTACTTCAGTGACCAATTACAGTTTAAAGGGATTTTCGTGCAAAAAGGCTATTATTAGGTTACTCAAAATGTCAGTCATAAGTGGTTCTTTGTGTGTCACGTTGTCAAAAATGTGTTTACCATGTAGACACAAACTGCTCAGACACCTCATTTTTAATTGCACTGTCTACCTTATTTTGAATTTGTGATATTAACTTTTTGGTTCTGATACTATGAAATCAGTATAATTCACTTTCTACCCCTGGAAGTGTATTCTCCCAGTGAAAGACTTATGGGTCTCCTCATGAGATTCAGTCAGATGTCTTGAAACGATTAATTACCTCATGTACCACTTTGATTCCAAATACGACCAGCACATAATTAAAGTGTGGTGCGTTCACAATGAAATTCATTATTCTTTTTATCTCCTCCATCCTCTCTTTTCCTTTATAATTGCTTTCCCTCAGATACAACTGAGCATTCAACAGACTCCAAAGAATAAGATTACCCCCCTATGTACCATACCAACAGTGTGCTATCTAAATTCCTTATTTAAAATAAAATAAAAACTGCTCTGGAGAACATTCAGTTTATTCAGAGTGAAATTAAATTGAGGAAATGTATGAGAGTTTCTGTAGTGAAAGAGATTAGCTATTGATATCATTGGTCTGACCTGAAAGAACAGGAACCCTGAGTGACTCCGCTTGTATTTAAATTAACTCATGGCAGTGAACCCTTTCTTTTTGGATTTTGTTATGGTTATTGGTAAAATACAGTCAAATCAAAGTGGATTTGTCACACACAGTCTACAGCAGTGTAGAGAATACAGCAGAATGCACACATGCCCCTCTTCCTCAACGGTGCAGAATAATGTAAAGTAGCAAAGCTAATCCGTCATGTTTGGAAAATACATGGAGTAATCTCAAAGTCATATCTGTTACGTCAGGTATTCCCAAACTGGGGTACACGCAATGCCATCGGGGGTACACCAAATACAAATGTGATGTACTTTTTTTGTCACATTTTCAAACAGTCCATTTATATTTTCCAACAGGGCTATCTATACATTTGGGTAAGGTTTTTTTCCCGCCTGAGTAGCCTCGTCTCAAAGCCAAAAATAAAATTAAACCATCTAGTGTTCAGCGAAATAACAACACAATGTCAAATACAGGTAGCCTAGTCAAATAATTAACATCCAATCACGTTAACCGTTACTCTCTCGCGGGAATTCCACTAACGATCCGTATGTAGCCAAATGTAGCTTCTGCTCATTCCATTTGCTTGAAAATTGATAAATTGTTTTAAAAAAGTATGGCCCGCGTCCATAGAGACACATACCAGCTCTACTGGTAGTACTGCTACTACCAGCACTACTACACCTGCACCTGTCGACCACACAAGTTGTTCTGCTTCCACAGCAGATCCAATGCTAGTGTCAGTAATTCTACATTTGTTGTTATCCCAGCTAGCATGGACACTGACAGTTGTGAATATGATGCAGCCGAAGAGCTACTGCCCCCTTCCCCGGGAAAGCACCGAACAACAGACAGGGACGTTGGACCATCGAAGTGGCGCAAAAATAATGAGAACTACATTGATTTGGGGTTCACTTATATTGGGAGAGGTGCCTTTCCTCAGTCACATTGTGTAATATGTGCAAAAGTACTATCTCACAACTCAATGAAACCTTCACTCTTGTGCAAACATTTAGAAACAAAACATGACCATTTGAAAAATAAGCCACAGGAGTTTTTTGAGCAAGAATTAAGATGACTTTCGAGTAGTAAGACATGTATAAAATAAGCAGATATCATTAATAAGAAGGGGCTAGAAGTGTCTTATATGGTGAGCTACCGAGTGGCTAGGACAGGCAAGCTTTTTCAGTTCTGCCCACAAACTTTCTATAGGATTGAGGTCAGGGCTTTGTGATGGCCACTCCAATACCTTGACTTTGTGGTACTTATGCCATTTTGCCACAACTTTGGAAGTATGCTTGGGGTCATTATCTATTTGGAAGACCCATTTGCAACCAAGCGTTAACTTCCTGACTGATGTCTTGAGATATTGCTTCAATATATCCACATAATTTTCCTACCTCATGATGCCATCAATTTTGTGAAGTACACCAGTCCCTCCTGCAGCAAAGCACCCCCAACACATGATGCTGCCACCCCCGTGCTTCACGGTTGGGATGGTGTTCTTTGGCTTTCAAGCCTCCCCCTTTTTCCTCCAAACATAATGATGGTCACTATGGCCAAACAGTTTTATTTTTGTTTCATCAGACTAGAGGATACTACCGTAGGTAGTTTGGCTTTTTTATGGTGGTTTTGGAGCAGTGGCTTCTTCCTTGCTGAGCGACCTTTCAGGTAATGTCGGTATAGGACTTGTTTTATTGTGGATATAGATACGTGTTTCCTCCAGCATCTTCACAAGGCCCTTTGCTGTTGTTCTGGGATTGATTTGCACTTTTGCACAAAAGTATGTTCATCTCTAGGAGACAGAACGCATCTCCTTCCTGAGCGGTATGACGGCTGCGTGGTCCCATGGTGTTTATACTTGCATACTATTGTTTGTACAGATGAACGTGGTACCTTCAGGCGTTTGGAAATTGCTCCCAAGGATGAACCAGACTTGTGGAGGTCTTGGCTGATTCCTTTTGATTTTCCCATAATGTTAAACAAAGAGGCACTGAGTTTGAAGTTAGGCCTTGACATACATCCACAGGTACACCTCTAATTGACTCAAATTTAGTGTATGTAAACCTCTGACCCACTGGAATTGTGATACAGTGAATTCTAATTGAAATAATCTGTCTGTAAACAATTGTTGGGAAAATTACTTGTCATGCACAAAGTAGTTGTCCTAACCTGTACAAAGGGAATAATGGTATAAGGCATGTTTAATGACTAATGGTATAATAACTGGTCCTTCTGTAGCTCAGTTGGTAGAGCATGGCGCTTGTAACGCCAGGATTGTGGGTTCGATTCCTGGGACCACCCATACGTAGAATGTATGCACACATGACTGTAAGTCGCTTTGGATAAAAGCGTCTGCTAAATGGCATATATATTATATATTATATTAACTCTGAACGGTGTTTGATCCATTTAATATAGTAACTGTTGTAGAACTCTTCAATAGTTAAGATGGGGAAGTGACTATTCCAAGGTGGTCTCTGAACCCTCTTCTGACGGCGGTCTGCATCAATAACACTCCTCCTGCGAGGAGAGGCTATTGCTCGGCTATTGTTTTCAAGCGGATTGCTTTTGATGCCACTTTTTGTCTTTAGACGCCCTCTGTGAGTGCCTGCGTCAGAGTTGGGGCAGCGTATCACTGTGACAAATGAATAAAGGCAGCCCATAGTGTTGTTCTGGTTCCTCTCTCCATAATGATCTTGTTTTCACTCTGCATTATTTTTACCACGAGTGTCAGTGGACCCATCGCACAATGTTCTTTGATTTTCTAAATGGGCGTAGCAGCACTGAGGGAGGGATGAAGTACGTTGGGCACTAGTAGTGGAAATGTATACACAATACGTCTTTGAGAGGGAAAAAAACACATTTCCCTTTAATTTGGTGGGAATCTATAACCGTACTGTTTCAATGTATTTACTGTAGCGCTCCTGTTCTGTAAAGGTAATGTCCTGATTTTAAAGGGACAATCTGGGATTCTAAGTGGGCACCCCTCCACTTTTTTGGTAAACTTCTAAGGGATGGGACTGGAGAAATGTCCCCACAATTACATTAATCACAAACAATGGAGTTAAACAAGCTCTATTTTCTTTTAGTTCTGATGGGGTAAGAAAGTTAAACTAATCTCATAAGGCAATTTACATAGTGATGTACTCCAAAGGTCTGAAACCGGATGTACCCATCCCAGACTGCCCCTTTAATCCCTCAATTCCATTGAACTCTATGAAGTTGACAGAAGTTTAGAGGTAATGTGCATTAGTTCCAGCAAGGAAGCAATCCACATGAGCTGCACTTTTATGTTTCTTTAAGCATCTATTGATCTTGACTGATTTGTTCTTCAGAGGACGTGCTTTTAGATATTGAATTCTTCGTCTCGCTGTGAGTGCCTTGGTTTTTATCTATGGTTATAATATTCAGCCACGGGGCTCTTCAACTGATATTTCACTTTATTGACTCTTAATTATCCCCGTCTTTGATGCTCAGCTCAGTTTTGATGGAGGCTTCAGAATGAATGCAAAGCTTTCCCAACACATTGGCTCACCCGATATTCATTCAACACTCACTAAACTTCTATTCTCTGTCTTTTTTTCCCTTTCCGCTCAGATTTTCTTTCAGAGAATTCACCCCCGACTTTGTAAATATTTCAGATTTTTCTTTTTAATCACATAAACAACTTCTCAACCAAGGGTG
Source organism: Oncorhynchus keta (assembly GCF_023373465.1). Taxonomy (NCBI): domain Eukaryota; kingdom Metazoa; phylum Chordata; class Actinopteri; order Salmoniformes; family Salmonidae; genus Oncorhynchus; species Oncorhynchus keta. The sequence goes on along the minus strand of NC_068440.1, from coordinate 30,780,342 downwards.
ATTTTGCCTGATTGCGCTGGCTTATTCAGGTTGAATGAACGCCTTCCGAGACAGCAGCAAATGGAATTTCAACACAGTGTTTTGTTAGCATGTGTGAGGATAAGCGGATTAGCAACTAGCATACAATGCCTTCAAAAATAATTATAAATATTTCCACCTTTTGTTGTGTTACAGCCTGAATTTAAAATGGATTAAATTGAGATTTTATGTCACTGGCTACACACAATACCCCATAACGTCAATGTGGAATGATGTTTTATTACATTTTTTACTAATGAATTAAAAATGAAAATCTGAAATGTCTTGAATCCGTAAGTATTCAACCCCTGTGTTATGGCAAGCCTAAATAAGTTCAATAGTAAACATGTGCTTAACAAGTCAATTAATAAGTTGCAAGGTCTCACTCTGTGTGCAATAATAGTGTTCAACATGATTTTTGAATGACTACCTCATCTCTGGACCCCACTAATACAGTACAATTATCTGTAAGGTCCCTCAGTCAAACATTTCAGGTAGATTCGACCACAAAGACCAGATAGGTTTTCCAATGTGTCTTAAAGAAGGGCACCTATTGGTATATGGGTAAATGAAAGCAGACGTTGAATATCCCTTTGAGCATTGTGAAGTTATTAATTGCACTCGGTCACCACAAAGATACAGGCATCCTTCCTAACTCAGTTGCCGAAGCAGAAGGAGACCGCTCAGGGATTTCACCATGAGGTCAATGGTGACTTTAAAACAGTTAGAGTTGAATGGCTGTGGCAGGAGAAAACTTAGGATAGATCAACAGCATTGTAGTTACTCCACAATACTCACCTAAATAACAGAGTGAAAAGAAGGAAGCCTTTACAGATTACAAATATTCCAAAACATGCATCCTGTTTGCAAAAAGGCACTAAAGTAAAACTGCAAAAAAATATGTAGCAAATAAATTAACTTTATGTCCTGAATACAAAACATTGTGTTTGGGGCAAATCCACCACAACACATCACCGAGTAGGAATATGGAGATTTTTAGGAAAGAAAGAAACATAATAGAGCTAAGCACAGCTAAAATCCTAGAGGAAAACCTGGTTCAGTCTGATTTCCAACAGACACTTGGGAGAAAAATTCACCTTCAGCATCACAATAACGTGAAGCACAAGGCCAAATATACACTGGAGTAGCTTACCAAGACAACATTGAATGTTCCTGAGTGACCTAGTTACAGATCCTATGGCAAGACATGGAAATGGCTGCAAGGATCACCAACCAACTTGAGAGAGCTCTTAGAGACTTACCCAAAAAGACACATAGCTGTAATCCCTGCCAGGATTGTCATGTATTGACTCAGGGGCGTGAATACTTCAATTAATTTGCTAACATTTATAAAAATGTGTGTTGACTTTGTCATTATGGGATATTGTGTGTAGATGGATTCATGCTGTAAGACAAAATGTGGAATAAGTCAAGGGGTGTGAATACTTTCTGACGCACTGTAAATGTCTAGCAGACATACCGCTTCTATAGAGTAGATATACCGCCTCTATAGAGTAGATATACCGCCTCTATAGAGTAGATATACCGCCTCTATAGAGTAGATATACCGCTTCTATAGAGTAGATATACCGCCTCTATAGAGTAGATATACCGCCTCTATAGAGTAGATATACCGCCTCTATAGAGTAGATATACCGCCTCTATAGAGTAGATATACCGCCTCTATAGAGTAGATATACCGCCTCTATAGAGTAGATATACCGCCTCTATAGATTAGATATACCGCCTCTATAGAGTAGATATACCGCCTCTATAGAGTAGATATACCGCCTCTATAGAGTAGATATACCGCCTCTATAGAGTAGATATACCGCCTCTATAGAGTAGATATACCGCCTCTATAGAGTAGATATACCGCCTCTATAGAGTAGATATACCGCCTCTATAGAGTAGATATACCACCATTATAGAGTAGATATCCCTGCCAGGACAGAGTAGATATACAGCCTCCAGAGAGTAGATATACCGCCTCCAGAGAGTAGATAATCAGCCACTATTGAGTAGATAAACAGCCTCCAGAGAGTAGATAAACAGCCTCCAGAGAGTAGATATACAGCCTCCAGAGAGTAGATATACAGCCTCCAGAGAGTAGATATACAGCCTCCAGAGAGTAGATATACAGCCTCCAGAGAGTAGATAAACAGCCTCCAGAGAGTAGATATACAGCCTCCAGAGAGTAGATATACAGCCTCCAGAGAGTAGATATACAGCCTCCAGAGTAGATATACAGCCTCCAGAGAGTAGATATACAGCCTCCAGAGAGTAGATATACAGCCTCCAGAGAGTAGATATACAGCCTCCAGAGAGTAGATATACAGCCTCCAGAGAGTAGATATACAGCCTCCAGAGAGTAGATATACAGCCTCCAGAGAGTAGATATACAGCCTCCAGAGAGTAGATATACAGCCTCCAGAGAGTAGATATACAGCCTCCAGAGAGTAGATATACAGCCTCCAGAGAGTAGATATACAGCCGCCAGAGAGTAGATATACAGCCTCCAGAGAGTAGATATACAGCCTCCAGAGAGTAGATATACAACCTCCAGAGAGTAGATATACAGCCTCCAGAGAGTAGATATACAGCCTCCAGAGAGTAGATAAACAGCCTCCAGAGAGTAGATATACAGCCTCCAGAGAGTAGATATACAGCCTCCAGAGAGTAGATATACAGCCTCCAGAGAGTAGATATACAGCCTCCAGAGAGTAGATATACAGCCTCCAGAGAGTAGATATACAGCCTCCAGAGAGTAGATATACAGCCTCCAGAGAGTAGATATACAGCCTCCAGAGAGTAGATATACAGCCTCCAGAGAGTAGATATACAGCCTCCAGAGAGTAGATATACAACCTCCAGAGAGTAGATATACAGCCTCCAGAGAGTAGATATACAGCCTCCAGAGAGTAGATAAACAGCCTCCAGAGAGTAGATATACAGCCTCCAGAGAGTAGATATACAGCCTCCAGAGAGTAGATATACAGCCTCCAGAGAGTAGATAAACAGCCTCCAGAGAGTAGATATACAGCCTCCAGAGAGTAGATATACCCGCTCATTCAGGCAAACAAGCCATTTTTGGACGTCTCTCAAACAGTAAAGTAATGGAAACTACGACTCTGTATAAGTATCTTCCCAAATATCAGAAGCCAGCTGTACAATGTCAATAAGTCAACTCAATGATTTCTCTCCTGATATAAACTCTTGTATATAGGAAAGTCTATTTTCCCCAGTTTTCTGGAAGGAGAAAGCATGATGCACTTTAATGGAATAAAACTATGTGGTAGATACTATAGAGTAGATATACCGCCTCTATAGAGTAGATATACCGCCTCTATAGAGTAGATATACCGCCTCTATAGAGTAGATATACCGCCTCTATAGAGTAGATATACCGCCTCTATAGAGTAGATATACCGCCTCTATAGAGTAGATATACCGCCTCTATAGAGTAGATATACCGCCTCTATAGAGTAGATATACCGCCTCTATAGAGTAGATATACCGCCTCTATAGAGTAGATATACCGCCTCTATAGAGTAGATATACCGCCTCTATAGAGTAGATATACCGCCTCTATAGAGTAGATATCCCTGCCAGGACAGAGTAGATATACAGCCTCCAGAGAGTAGATATACCGCCTCCAGAGAGTAGATAATCAGCCACTATTGAGTAGATAAACAGCCTCCAGAGAGTAGATAAACAGCCACTATTGAGTAGATAAATAGCCTGCATAGAGTAGATATACAGCCTCCAGAGAGTAGATATACAGCCTCCAGAGAGTAGATATACAGCCTCCAGAGAGTAGATATACAGCCTCCAGAGAGTAGATATACAGCCTCCAGAGAGTAGATATACAGCCTCCAGAGAGTAGATATACAGCCTCCAGAGAGTAGATATACAGCCTCCAGAGAGTAGATATACAGCCTCCAGAGAGTAGATATACAGCCTCCAGAGAGTAGATATACAACCTCCAGAGAGTAGATATACAGCCTCCAGAGAGTAGATATACAGCCTCCAGAGTAGATATACAGCCTCCAGAGAGTAGATATACAGCCTCCAGAGAGTAGATATACAGCCTCCAGAGAGTAGATAAACAGCCTCCAGAGAGTAGATATACAGCCTCCAGAGAGTAGATATACAGCCTCCAGAGAGTAGATATACCCCCTCATTCAGGCAAACAAGCCATTTTTGGACGTCTCTCAAACAGTAAAGTAATGGAAACTACGACTCTGTATAAGTATCTTCCCAAATATCAGAAGCCAGCTGTACAATGTCAATAAGTCAACTCAATGATTTCTCTCCTGATATAAACTCTTGTATATAGGAAAGTCTATTTTCCCCCAGTTTTCTGGAAGGAGAAAGCATGATGCACTTTAATGGAATAAAACTATGTGGTAGATACTATAGAGTAGATATACCGCCTCTATAGAGTAGATATACCGCCTCTATAGAGTAGATATACCGCCTCTATAGAGTAGATATACCGCCTCTATAGAGTAGATATACCGCCTCTATAGAGTAGATATACCGCCTCTATAGAGTAGATATACCGCCTCTATAGAGTAGATATACCGCCTCTATAGAGTAGATATACCGCCTCTATAGAGTAGATATACCGCCTCTATAGAGTAGATATACCGCCTCTATAGAGTAGATATACCGCCTCTATAGAGTAGATATCCCTGCCAGGACAGAGTAGATATACAGCCTCCAGAGAGTAGATATACCGCCTCCAGAGAGTAGATAATCAGCCACTATTGAGTAGATAAACAGCCTCCAGAGAGTAGATAAACAGCCACTATTGAGTAGATAAATAGCCTGCATAGAGTAGATATACAGCCTCCAGAGAGTAGATATACAGCCTCCAGAGAGTAGATATACAGCCTCCAGAGAGTAGATATACAGCCTCCAGAGAGTAGATATACAGCCTCCAGAGAGTAGATATACAGCCTCCAGAGAGTAGATATACAGCCTCCAGAGGGTAGATATACAGCCTCCAGAGAGTAGATATACAGCCTCCAGAGAGTAGATATACAACCTCCAGAGAGTAGATATACAGCCTCCAGAGAGTAGATAAACAGCCTCCAGAGAGTAGATATACAGCCTCCAGAGAGTAGATATACAGCCTCCAGAGAGTAGATATACCCCCTCATTCAGGCAAACAAGCCATTTTTGGACGTCTCTCAAACAGTAAAGTAATGGAAACTACGACTCTGTATAAGTATCTTCCCAAATATCAGAAGCCAGCTGTACAATGTCAATAAGTCAACTCAATGATTTCTCTCCTGATATAAACTCTTGTATATAGGAAAGTCTATTTTCCCCCAGTTTTCTGGAAGGAGAAAGCATGATGCACTTTAATGGAATAAAACTATGTGGAGAATGTCTCCCATGTCAGTGGATGAAAAGTTGCTCAGTAACAACAGTGTTAGGGCATGTGGGGAGTGACTAAATCTACTGCAGCAGTTCAATCTCTCAGTAAGACATTCCTGCATGCGCTTTGCAACGTGACCGGCCATTAGAATGTGCTTTGATCCTGTCTCATTCATTTTTCACCTCAAATCATTTTGATCTCTGAATAATTGATGGTGTGGCATTTCATTTGACGAATACAACATTTGTTGAATATTTAATATGACATTAATATTAAATGTCTCGCTGTCCTAGACAATGTCAAACACACTGATACTTCAACTGACAGTCAAATAAGGGGACATCTTGTGTCTAGAAGATATTAAACCTTATTAATAATAGACTAACCTGACAGTATTGTCAAGCAACAGTTGGTGGGAACTGTCTGAGGACAGACATTGTATTATTTCCTTGTGACACCTGTAGGTTTATTGAACATTTCACAGTATTTTTATTTTATTTTTATTTCTCCTTTTATTTAACCAGGTAGGCCAGTTGGGAACAAGTTCTCATTTACAACTGCGACCTGGCCAAGATAAAGCAACGCAGTGCGACAAAAACAACAACACAGAGTTACACATGGGATAAACAAACGCACAGTCAATAACACAATAACACAATAGGAAATCTGTATACAGTGTGTACAAATTAAGTAAGGAGGTCAGGCAATAAATAGGCCATAGTGGCGAAGTAATTACAATTTAGCAATTAACACTGGAGTGATAGATGTGCAGATGATGATGTGCAAGTAGAAATACTGGTGTGCAAAAGAGCAGGAAAAACAAAAAACAAATATGAGGATGAGATAGGTAGTCGGTTGGATGGGCTATTTACAGATGGGCTGTGTACAGCTGCTTACTCTGACAGCCGATGCTTGAAGTTAGTGAGGGAGATATAAGTCTCCAACTTCAGTGATTTTTGCAATTCGTTCCAGTCATTGGCAGCAGAGAACTGGAAGGAAAGGCGGCCAAAGGAGGTGTTGGCTTTAGGGATGACCAGTGAAATACACCTGCTGGAGCGTGTGCTACGGGTGGGTGTTGCTATGGTGACCAGTGAGCTGAGATAAGGCAAAGATTCATTTCATTTCATTTAAGTCATTTAGCAGACGCTCTTATCCAGGGCGACTTACAAATTGGTGCATTCACCTTATGACATCCAGTGGAACAGCCACTTTACAATAGTGCATCTAAATCTTTAGGGGGGGGGGGTGAGAAGGATTACTTATCCTATCCTAGGTATTCCTTAAAGAGGTGGGGTTTCAGGTGTCTCCGGAAGGTGGTGATTGACTCCGCTGTCCTGGCGTCGTGAGGGAGTTTGTTCCACCATTGGGGGGCCAGAGCAGCGAACAGTTTTGACTGGGCTGAGCGGGAACTGTACTTCCTCAGTGGTAGGGAGGCGAGCAGGCCAGAGGTGGATGAACGCAGTGCCCTTGTTTGGGTGTAGGGCCTGATCAGAGCCTGGAGGTACTGAGGTGCCGTTCCCCTCACAGCTCCGTAGGCAAGCACCATGGTCTTGTAGCGGATGCAAGCTTCAACTGGAAGCCAATGGAGAGAGCGGAGGAGCGGGGTGACGTGAGAGAACTTGGGAAGGTTGAACACCAGACGGGCTGCGGGTGGGTTTGTGGGTTTGGCGGCGAATATTTAGCGAGGACCAGCCAACGAGAGAATACAGGTCGCAATGGTGGGTAGTGTATGGGGCTTTGGTGACAAAACGGATGGCACTGTGATAGACCTCATCCAATTTACTGAGTAGAGTGATGGAGGCTATTTTGTAAATGAGATCGCCGAAGTCAAGGATCGGCAGGATAGTTAGTTTTACGAGGGTATGTTTAGCAGTATGTGGCCTCCGTCTCAGATTGGGCTGATCAGAACATTGGAAGGTGTTTGTTCTCTTCCACGGGACAGCACGATTCTGTGCCTCGGTTTCCCTGATGAAGCTCTGAATTCCAGAAACTGGAGTGATGTCTTGTGTCTACGGAGGAGCCAGGAACCTCTGATGATTAGAATGTGAATCATTACTGCTGCGGGTTTAGGAACGACACAAACCAGTGAGGAAGTTTAGAATCCTTCTTAAAAAAAATAAAGAATAAACCCTTTAATCCCATTACCATCTTTGGTAGATTTTTTGAAGAAAAAAAATGACAATTTCAGTCTGATTAGTATGTATCCAGCTCCGTGAATTCCTTCAATGCAAGCTGTTTTCTCAACAAGTATGGGCTTGATTGGATTTCATGTTTGCTGTTGTATTATCCATAGCCTCTACGCAAATGGTAAATATTCAGGATGCACCGGTAGGCAGTTACAGTTGAAGTCGGAAGTTTACATACACCTTGGCCAAATACATTTTTCACAATTTCTGATTTTTAATCCTGGTAAAAATTCCCTGTTTTAGGTCAGTTAGGATCACCACTTTATTTTAAGAATGTGAAATGTCAGAATAATAGTAGAGAATTATTTTTCATCACATTCCCAGTGGATTAGAAGTACTCAATTAGTATTTGGTAGAATTGGCTTTAAATTGATTAACTTAGGTCAAATGTTTTGGATAGCCTTCCACAAGCTTCCCACAATAAGTTGGGGGAATTTTGGCCCATTCCTCCTGACAGAGCTGGTGTAACGGAGTCAGTTTCAGTTCTGCCCACAAATGTTCTATAGGATTGAGGTAAGGGCTTTGTGATGGCCATTCCAATACCTTGACTTTTGTCACACCCTGGTCTTAGTATTTTGTGTTTATATATTTAGTTGGTCAGGCCAGGGTGTGACATGCGTTTATTTTGTTGTGTTTTCGTATTGGGGTTTTAGTAGGCATTGGGATTGCGGCTGAGTAGGGCTGTCTAGCATAGGCTATGGCTGCCTGAGGCGGTTCTCAATCAGAGTCAGGTGATTCTCGTTGTCTCTGATTGGGAACCATATTTAGGTAGCCTGGGTTTCACTGTGGGTATTGTGGGTGATTGTTCCTGTCTTTGTGTTTGCACCAGATAGGGCTGTTTCGGTTTTCGTTGTTTCGTTATTTTTGTAGTTTCTGTATGTATAGTTTTTCCTTCATTAAAATATCATGAATCATCATCACGCTGCATTTTGGTCCGATCCTTGTTCTACCTCTTCGTCAGAGGAGGAGATAGAAGAGAGCCGTTACAACTTTGTTGTTCTTAAGCCATTTTGCCACAACTTTGGAAGTATTCTTGGGGTCGTTGTCCATTTGGAAGACCCATTTGTGACCAAGCTTTAACTTCCTGACTGATATCTTGAGATGTTGCTTCAATATATCCACATAATTTTCCTACATCATGATGCCATCTATTTTGTGAAGTGCACCAGTCCCTCCTGCAGCAAAGCACCCCCACAACATGATGCTGCCACCCCCGTGCTTCACGGTTGGGATGGTGATCTTCGGCTTGCAAGCCTCCCCCTTTTTCCTCCAAACATAAAGATGGTCATTATGGCCAAACAGTTCTATTTTTGTTTCATCAGATGAGGACATTTCTCCAAAAAGTACGATCTTTGTCCCCATGTGCAGTTGCAAACCATAGTCTGGCTTTTTTATGGCGGTTTTGGAGCAGTGGCTTCTTCCTTGCTCTGTTACTGTGGATATAGATACTTTTGTACCTGTTTCCTCCAGCATCTTCACAAGGTCCTTTGCCGTTGTTCTGGGATTGATTTGCACGTTAATCTAAAAATACGTTCATCTCTAGGAGACTCCTTCCTGAGCTGTATGATGGCTGCGTGGTCCCATGGGTTTATACTTGCGTACTATTGTTTGTACAGATGAGCGTAGTTCCTTCCAGCATTTGGAAATTCCTCCCAATGATGAACCAGACTTGTGGAGGTCTACAAATGTTTTTCTGAGGTCTTGGCTGATATCTTTTGATTTTCCCATGATGTCAAGCAAAGAGGCACTGAGTTTGAAGGTAGGCCTTGAAATACATCCACAGGTACACCTCCAATTGACTCAAATGATGTCAATTAGCCTATCAGAAGCTTCTAAAGCCATTACATCATTTTCTGGAATTTTCCAAGCTGCTTAAAGGCACAATCAACTTAGTGTATGTAAACTTCTGACCCTCTGGAATTGTGATACAGTGAATTACAAGTGAAATAATCTGTCTGTAAACAATTGTTGGAAAAATGTACTTGTGTCATGTGTAACCGATGTGAAATGGCTAGCTAGTTAGCGGTGGTGCGCGCTAGTGGCATTTCAATCGGTGATGTCACTTGCTCTGAGACCTTGAAGTAGTGGTTCCCCTTGCTCTGCAAGGCTTTTGTGGAGCGAATGGGTAACAATGCTTCGAGGGTGACTGTTGATGTGGGCAGAGCGTCCCTGGTTCGCGCCCAGGTCGGGGCGAGGGGACGGACGTAAAGTCTATACTGTTACACATGCACAAAGTAGATGTCCTAACCGACTTGCCAAAAATATAGTTTGTTAACAAGACATTTGTGGAGTGGTTGAGAAACAAGTTTTAATGACTAAGTGTATGTAAACTTCCGACTTCAACTGTATGTTAATGCATTTTCATCTAATCAACAGCTCATGCATGTATTTTTGAGCATGTAATGGTAATATATTACTAATACATATTTAATAGCTTGACTGCAGCATGTGTTATACTGTAGCAAAGATTGTCATATGAAAGTGAAAAATAGTTAATCTCTCAGAAGATTAACATATTTATCTCAAGATTTTACAATACCAGGTAGTTTTTTAATTCATGGGCTACAGTGTGAATCCAAACGCTTCCCACTGTCAGGAAAAAAACATATTCTTTATCTTTCCCTTAGAAAACCGGACTTTGTTTTTAAGGTGTAACGATCTTCTTCATCTGAGGAACAGGAAAGATCAGACCAAAACACAGCGTGGTAAGTGTCCATGTTAATTTAATATCACTGAACACGAAATACAAAATAAAAAAGTGAAACAATGAAAATCAAAACAGTCCTGAAAGGTGACAGAACACAAAACAAGAAACAAATACCCATAAAACCCATGTGGGCAAGAGCTACCTATGTATGGTTCTCAATCAGAGACAACGATAGACAGCCATCCCTGATTGAGAACCATACCCGGCCAAAAACAAAGAAATACAAAATCATAGAAAAAATAACATACCCTGGCGTTGTGTCTTTGGCTATGCCGGATTAAGTGATATGACATGCTATTCTATAAAGTAATTTCTCCGTAATTAATATTACCTGATTGAACTAATCGTGTAAATGTAATTAACTAGAGAGTCTGGGCACGACAAAATAATATTTATAGAGCTGTTATCTTCCGAATAAACTCTTAAAGACCTAGCAATATTTTACATCAATAGCAGTCAATATTAATCATCATCTTAATCATCTTAATTCAGTCTCATCTGAAAGTTGTAAATTTTTGGTTATCTACACGAACCCTGGCTAACAAGTTGAATCAGCAATACAAAATTGGGTTTAATTATTGATTTACTAAATAACTAACTAATCACACAGAATTACACATACACATATTTCAATCATAACTTGATTACAAATTATGTCATAAAGAAAAACGTCCCTAGCGGGCAGAACAGATATGACAGCTGGTTACACAAAAGAAAAGGGTCTGGGTTTGAGTTAAAGAGCGTGAAGACTTACGAACAAAGGGCGAAGCTGTGCTATTGTAAATACAGTATCTTATGCATTCTAAATTACCGCCCATTTGGAAAAGGAAAATGCAATAAATATTTACTCTGAGCTGCGCTTCGGTAGGTTGGTGGTAGATGGAAGGCCATGTTGCCCAACTGAGTCCTTTGAAGAATATCTCTGCTGGTAAATTGAATACGTTGTAGTAACGTCGTTGTGTGGTAGACTGGATACTCTGTCTTTTTCTTCCTAACCCTCTTTTGCAGCGGCTGTTGCTAACTCAACGGCTAGGAGGTATCACTTCTGTAGTGAATAAGAGTTCAAAGTTCATACCATTCGCAACCAAAGCTCACACTGATGTTGGCTTCGTTCTGTAGTTATTATCTGAACCATTCTGACATCGGACCGTCGTCCTCACGTCCTCGGAACAGGAGGTTATATTGTCGTCAAGGGCTTATAGGAAGGGAGAGGAGGGCGTGTTTGAAAAGTTTTATAGCCCATGTCCCTTCACAGGGGCGGGCCACTGATTGAGCAGAGCCCTCCCTATCTTATGAAAACCCAAATCTCACATTTTAGAAGATAAAATCACATTTCATCCCATCACAAATCATATTCAAACATTTAAATTGAACAACAATTCCATGTGAATCCGATAACTTTGATGTGTAGACTTTCCACTGTAGAGTTTATGTCATCTTATCATTGATGAGAATGTCTCAGATGACAACCCAAACTGACATCATATTCATTAAGTACCACTGCATATGTTCAATTGGTCGGATTACCAGAATATAGTTCATTTCCCCCCACCTTCTGATGTTCCCAGAATCTCTATGTTAACCAAGGGTTTTGCAAAAGTAACATCAGTAGGGAAGAGAGGAAAAAGGGGGAAGAGGTATTTGTCATAAACCTACCCCCAGGCCAACGTCATGACACTGGCCTAACCAAAATAGAGAATAAAAGCCTCTCTATGGCCAGGGCGTGACATATGGGTGTCGTCAGGATTTTCAGAGCGTGTTAAATCCAAAGGAAGAAACTATGCCGAGTTATGAGCAACGTGAAGAGAGACATATAATAATTTATCTGTAGTCTTCAGAGGGAGAATTTCCTCGTCATAATAAGTGATTGTTTATGCCTTTGGAGCATGGTCAGTAGAATGACAAGTGTGTTTACTATTTTCTACATTGTAGAATATTAGTGAAGACATCAAAACTGTGAAATAACATGTGGAATCATGTAGTAACCAAAAAAGCATTAAACAAATCTAAATATATTTGATATTTGATATTCTTCAAATAGCCACACTTTGCCTTGATTACAGCTTTGCACACTCTTGGCATTCTCTCAACCAGCTTCACCTGGAATGCTTTTCCAACAGTCTTGAAGGAGTTCCCACGTGTGCTGTGCACTTGACAAACCAGATGGGATGACTTATCGCTGCAGAATGCTGTTGTAGCCATGCTGGTTAAATGTGCCTTGAATTCTAAACAAATCACAGACAGTGTCACTAGCAAAGCACCGCCACACTACCACACCTCCTCCTCCATGCTTTATGGGGGAAATACACATGCGGAGATCATCTGTTCACCTGCACCACGTCTCACAAAGACACAGTGGTTGGAACCAAACATCTCCAATTTGGACTCCAGACCAAAGGACACATTTCCACAGGTCTAAAGTCCATTGCTCGTGTTGCTTGGCCCAAGCAAGTTTCTTCTTCTTATTGGTATCCTTTAGTAGTGTTTTCTTTGCAGCAATTCGACCATGAAGGCCTGATTGATAGTCTGCACTGAACAGTTGATGTTGAGATGTGTCTGTTACTTGAACTCTGTGAAGCATTTATTTGGGCTGCAATTTCTGAGGCTGGTAACTCTAATGAACATATCCTCTGCAGCAGAGGTAACTCTGGGTCTTCCATTCCTGTGACGGTCCTCATGAGAGCCAATTTCATCATAGCACTTGATGGTTTTTGTGGCTGCACTTGAATAAACTTTCAAAGTTCTTGACATTTTCTGTAATGACTGACCTTCATGTCTTAAATTAATGATGGACTGTTGTTTCTCTTTGCTTATTTGAGCTGTTCTTGCCATAAAAGGGTTATCTTCTGTATACCCCCCCCCCTTTTTTCACGCAAATCCTGAAAAGTCTCTGTTGAGAACAAATCAAATATTTGTTGTTTCTCTTCTGCAAATGGAGGGTAAGCAGTTTCGGCTGACGTTTTGGGTTGTTGTCAGTTCATAAATGACTTTTATTTTGTGTTTCTTTTATCATGAGTCACAATCGGGCTCAGAATAGAGTGGGAAGTCTAATGGGTTTTCTGGATCAACTCCACCAGCGCAGGATGTTAATCATGTTTATGCTTCAGTTTACTGCACGTAGTTTAGTGGTTTTACTCTGTGAAGGTATTGTGCACTGAAATTTCTAACTTGCATCATCTAATGGTTCTCTAGACAGGAGTGGATGTGATTTGGAAAGTTAGCGACCCAAAACTAGCTTGGCTCGAGATCTGTTTGTGTTATCATGTCAAATCCATGTTTGGCATGATAATGAGTGAAAAGGAGTTGATATGATGGCACAAACACATCTGGGACCAGTCTACCTAAGAGATTGTCAAACTAGTATTTGACACACATTCAACCCCAGGGAAGTTAATGGGTGACCGAGCATTCTGCCATTGTTTTTCATGATAATGTTTTGGCTTGATATTTGACTGCTCGTTCTGCCAATAGGAGTATTACGCTCCAGCTACTAATCTAGGATCAGCTTCCCCTCCCTCCCTCATTCCTAACCTTAACCATTAGTGGGGGAAATGCAAAAGTGACCCAAGAGCAGCGTCTCAGGGCAACTTCACCCGACTCCGAACTTCATCTGAATGGCAAATCGTTCTCTGATTCTTTGATCTGACTCTTTGACATGCATTCATCCTTTAGACCCGCCCCTCTTATCGCTGATTAATGGTTTCTAAGTTGACTCAGATAACTCTTTATTGATAAATAATTGGTCTCTAGTAGGCCCCACGGGGCTATTACCTACCCATTACAAGCCCATAAGTAAGTAACCTTGGCTTGTGCGAGCTGAACGGAGCCTGTCTCCTGTTTCTGTAGTGTGAGGCAGCTTGATGGACAAGTAGGCTACACCCCTTGGACAGGACACTAGTCTATCGCTGGGCCTTGCATGATTTATAATATCTATTTAGCTACCAAAACAATTAATTAAAGGTCATTTTAGCCATTTATGATCAATTATTTAGTGGTTTAATGTCACATGTTCCTTCATTCTTGAATGTTTAAATGTTTTGACTGATTTATATAGAGTTTGGTACTTAGGGCTCTGATCAGAATTAGGGCTCTGATCAGGAATAAGCAGGAAATCCTAGGCATTTTGCGAAAGTTACTTGACTTTTGCAACCCTATTTAGTATTATTAGGTAAAGTGAGATGTGTTCTTCTACCCAGATGACTATGGAGCCTGTATGTATGCAAGTGGATGATGGTGGACAGGTTTAATGGCTTTCCATTTGTTCATTACTTACTGGATGTGATTGCTATTGATTTGCCCCTGCTGTTCTGCTTCTGTTGTTTCACGGATACACACACACAGCTTGACAGCCCATATGATCCATCATCAGGCCCAGATGAACCTTAACAAAATATTGTGATTCTTCTGCCTTCTGCTGAGAATTCTGTCTTTTAGTGCTTGGGTTATATTGTTATGATTAATGGACATGGCCTGTGGGACAGGCCTGATTTTCTCCTGAATTTCACAACTGTAGAAAAGCCAGAAAAGTGTGTGTGAGATTGAAATGCGCTGGAGCTTATTAACCCATAAGAGTCTAAGCCCTGTCTAAGCCAGGGGGGGTTCTACTGTACTTAGTTATATGGAATTGTTTTAAGAAGGTCATACCAAGGATCAATTTGCTATTTGATTTGGAATTTAAGACCCCTTGAAGTATCCCCCCAAAATTGTACAAGTAAAATTTGATGAAATGTTTATTTCGCCTAACTGCTGATATTGTCCATTAAAATGCATTGTATAGCAGATTCAAATAAAATCAAATACAATTTTATTGGTCACATACACATGGTTAGCTGATGTTAATGCAAGTGTAGCGAAATGCTTGTGCTTCTAGTTCCGACTATACAGTAATATCTAACAAGTAATCTAACAAATTCACAATAACTATCTTATACACACAAATACACACAAATGTAAAGGGATGAATATATAGATAGAAATATATGGAAGAGCGATGGAGTACGGCATAGGCAAGATGCAATAGATCGTGTAGAATACAGTACAGTCGTGGACAAAAGTTTTGAGAATGACACAAATATTAATTTTCACAAAGTCTGCTGCCTCAGTTTGTCTGATTGTCACACTCTGACCATGATTTGCGTTGTTTGTTTCTATGTTTTGTTTGGTCAGTGTGTGATAGGAGTGGGCATTCTGTGTTGTATGTCTAGTTTGTCTATTTCTATGTGTTTTGGCCTGATATGGTTCTCAATCAGTGGCAGGTGTTTGTCGTTGTCTCTGATTGGGAACCATATTTTGGTAGCCTGTGTTGTATTGTAGTTCGTGGGTTATTGTCTATGTTATGTTGCATGTTAGCACTCAGTTTCTATAGCGGTCACATTCGTCTGGTTAGTTTGTTTGTTTGTTTTAGTGTACTTTGTGTTTTTTCATTAAATCATGCATTTACACGACGCTGCGCTTTGGTCTCCTCTTTACGACGATCGTGACAATGATGGCAATTTGCTGATACTCCAGAATGTTATGAAGAGGGATCAGACGAATTGCAATTCATTGCAAAGTCCCTCTTTGCCATGCAAATGAACTGAATTCCCAAAAAACATTTCCACTGCATTTCATCCATGCCACAAAAGGACCAGCTGACATGTCAGTGATTCTCTCGTTAACACAGGTGTGAGTGTTGACGAGGATAAGGCTGGAGATCACTCTGTCATGCTGATTGAGTTCAAATAACAGACTGGAAGCTTCAAAAGGGGAGTGGTGCTTGGAATCATTGTTCATCCTCTGTCAATCATGGTTACCTGCAAGGAAACACGTGCCGTCATCATTGCTTTGCACAAAAAGGTCTTCACAGGCAAGGATATTGCTGCCAGTAAGATTGCACCTAAATCAACCATTTATCGGATCATCAAGAACTCAAAGAGAGCGGTTCAATTGTTGTAAAGAAGGCTTCAGGGGGCCCAAGAAAGTCCAGCAAGTGCCAGGACCGTCTCCTAAAGTTGATTCAGCTGCCGGATCGGGGCAACACCAGTACAGAGCTTGTTCAGGAATGGCAGCAGGCAGGTGTGAGTGCATCTGCACGCACAGTGAGGCGAAGACTTTTGGAGGATGGCCTGGTGTCAAGAAGGGCAGCAAAGAAGCCACTTCTCTCCACGAAAAACATCAGGGACAGACTGATATTCTGGAAAAGGTACAGGGATTGGACTTCTGAGGACTGTGGTAAAGTCATTTTCTCTGATGAATCCCCTTTCCGATTGTTTGGAGCATCCGTAAAAAAGCTTGTCCGGAGAAGACAAGGTGAGCGCTACCATCAGTCCTGTGTCATGCCAACAGTAAAGCATCCTGAAACCATCCATGTGTGGAGTTGCTTCTCAGCCAAGGGAGTGGGCTCACTCACAATTTTGCCTAAGAACACAGCCATGAATAAAGAATGGTACTAACACATCGTCCGAGGGCAACTTCTCCCAGCCATCCAGGAACAGTTTGGCAACGAACAATGCCTTTTCCAGCATGACGGAGCACCTTGCCATGAGGCAAAAGTGATAACTAAGTGGCTTGGGGAACAAAACATCGATATTTTGGGTCCATGGCCAGGAAACTCCCCAGACCTTAATCCCATTGAGAACTTGTGGTCAATCCTCAAGAGGCGGGTGGACAAACAAAAACCCACAAATTCTGACAAACTCCAAGCATTGTTTATGCGGGTATGGGCTGCCCAGAAGTTAATTGAAAGCATGCCGGGTCTTGAAAACAAAGGGTAAACACCGCAAATATTGAATCTTTGCATCAACTTCATGTAATTGTCAATACAAGCCTTTGACACTTATGAAATGCTTGTAATTATACTTCAGTATTCCATAGTAACATTTGACAAAAATATCTAAAAATACAGAGGCAACAAACTTTGTGAAAATGTATATTTGTGTCATTCTCAAAACTTTTGTCCACGACTGTATATACATGTGAGATGAGTAATGTAGGATATGTAAACATTATTAAAGTGGCGTTATTTAAAGTGACTAGAAATACCTTTATTAATGGTGTTAGGGGGCAGTATTTTCAATTTAGGAAAAAAAACATTCCCGTTTTAAACGGGATATTTTGTCAGAAAAAGATGCTAGAATATGCATATGACAGCTTTGGATGGAAAACACTCTACCGTTTCCAAAACTGTAAAGATATTGTCTGTGAGTATAACAGAACTGATGTTGCAGGCGAAAGCCTGAGAAAAATCCAATCCGGAAGTGCCCCAGGTTTTGAAAGCGCTGCGTTCCAATGACTCCCTATTCAGCTGTGAATGTACTATCAACGAGCTTACACTTTCTACGTATTCCCCAATGTGTCTACAGAATTGTGACGTAGTTTTACGTATTTCTGTTGAAGAATAGCCGTAGGCGGTCACATGGTGGCTCCGAGAGAGAATCTCGAGTAAAATACAGAGGTAGCCATTACTCCAATCGGTCCTAGTGAAAATAGTTTTTCTGCGTTGTGGTGACCGCAATTCCGGGGGATTTGTCAGCCAAAGGTGAAGAACAAACGGAGCTATTTCGCCTACAAAAATAATATTTTGGGAAAAAATGAACTTTGGCTCTCTTACCTGGGAGTCTCGTGAGTGAAAACATCTGAAGTTCATCAAAGGTAAACGATTTAATTTGATTGCTTTTCTGATGTCCGTGACAAGGTTGCCTGCTGCTAGCAAGTCATAGTGTTATTGTTCACTCAGGTTCTCTTTATCTATTACATTTTGGTTGAAGATCTGATTTTTTTTTAATTGCAAAAATAGAGAAAATTAGAAATGGAGCAAATACTTTTTCGTAGCCCTGTACAATTGAAGTGGATTTAACAGATTCAATCAATAAGGGATCATAGTTTTCACCTGTTCAGTCTATTTCATGGAAAGAGCAGGTGTTCCTAAACATTTTAACACTCTGTACAGTTATAGTTAGTTATATGTACAGTACCAGTGAAAAGTTTAGATCCACCTACTCATTCAAAGGTTTTTCTTTATTTTTACTACTTTCTACATTGTAGAATAATAGTGAATGCATCAGAACTATGAAATAACACATGGAATCATGTAGTTACCAAAAAACTGTTAAACAAATTAAAATATAGTTTAGATTTTAGATTCTTCAAACTAGCCACCCTTTGCCTTGATGACAGCTTTACACACTCTTGGCATTCTCTCAACCAGCTTCATGAGGTAGTCACCTGGAATGCATTTCAATTAACAGGTGTGCCTTCTTAAAAGTTAATTTGTGGAATTTCTTTCCTTAATGCCTTTGAGCCAATCAGTTGGGTTTTGACAAGGTAGGGGTGGGCATACAGAAGATGGCCCTATTTGGTAAAATACCAAGTTCATATTACAGCAAGAACAGCTCAAATAAGCAAAGAGAAACAACAGTCCATTATTACTTTAAAACATGAACATGTCAAGAACTTTGAAAGTTTCTTCATGTGCAGCCACAAAAACTATCAAGCGCTATGACGAAACGATCTCTCACGAGGACCGCCACAGGAAAGGAAGACCCTGAGTTACCTCTGCTGCAGAGGATAAGTTCATTAAATTGCAGCCCAAATAAATGCTTCACAGAGTTCAAGTAACAGACACATCTCAACATCAACTGTTCAGAGGAGACTGCGTGAATCAGGCCTTCATGGTCAAATTTCTGCAAAGAAACCACTACTAAAGGACACCGATAAGAAGAAGATACTTGTTTGGGCCAAGAAACACGAGCAATGGACATTAGACCGGTAGAAATCAATCAATTAATCAAATTATTTTATAAAGACCTTCATACATCAGCTGAAATATGTCCTTTGGTCTGATGAGTCCAAATTTGAGATTTTTGGTTCCACCCGCTGTGTTTGTGAGACGCAGAGTAGGTGAACGGATGATCTCCGCATGTGTGGTTCCTACCGTGAATCATGGAGGAGGAGGTGTGAGGGTGCTTTCCTGGTGACACTGTGAGTGATTTATTGAGCATTCAAGGCACACTTAACCAGCATGGCTACCACAGCATTATGCAGCGATACACCATCCCATTTGGTTTGCGCTTAGTGGGACTATAATTTGTTTTTCAACAGGACAATGACCCAAAACACATCTCCAGGCTGTGTAATGGCTATTTTACCAAGAAGGAGAGTGATGGAGTGCTGCATCAGATTACCTGGCCTCCACAATCACCCGACCTCAACCCTATTGAGATGGTTTGGGATGAGTGGGACTGCAGAGTGAAGGAAAAGCAGCCAACAAGTGCTCCGCATGGAAACTCCTTCAAGAAAAGCATTCCTCATGAAGCTGGTTGAGAGAATGCCAAGAGTGTGCAAAGCTGTCATCAAGGCAAAAAGGATGGCTAATTTGAAGATGCTCAAGGATCAAATATATTTGGATTTGTTTAACACTTTTTTGGTTACTACATGATTCCATATGTGTTATTTCATAGTTTTAATGTCTTCACTATTATTCTGCAATGTGGAAAATAGTTAAAATAAAGAAAAACCCTTGAATGAGTAGGTGTGTCCGCATTTTTGACTGGTACTGTAAATAATTGTATCTTACTGCTGTAGCTCACTGTTTGAGCTCTGTGGTAAAACCAACTCTCATATCTGGCTGATGTAGCCTGTGGTCATAGCTCACTGCTCCAGCTTTAACAGTTGGCCACAGAGCTAATGTCTGTGGTGCTATTAGCCTGTATCCAAAGAATATCTATCTCTGTGTCTCCTGGTCTGTCAAAGCCAGCTCATCTATCCCCCTCTCTCTCTGTCACTGTTCTTTCAAAGCTAACTGGTGTTTCCCTGTATGTCTTTCTCACTCACTGACTCACTCACTCTGGGCGGCAGGTAGCCTGGCGGTTAGGAGCATTGGGCCAGTAGCCGAATCCCAGAGCTGGCAAGGTAAAATCTATCATTCTGAGCAAGGCAGTTAATCTACTGTTCCCTGGGCACCGATGATGTGGATGTCTATTAAGGCAGCCCCTCACACCTCTCTGATTCAGAAGACACATTTCAGTTTAATGCATTCAGTTGTACAACTGACTAGGTATCCCCCCCCCTTTCCTTTCTCTCTCTCTCTCTGTCTCTCTCTCAGTCTCTCTGTCTCCCTGTTATCGCAAAGTGAATGTGTCTGTCCCCGTCTCTGAGTATCTGTGGTCTAACTCTCCGCTCTCTGTGTGTGGGAGGAAGAAGCAAGTCAAGCTAACTATTCCCTCTCTCTGTCCACCTGTTATAGGAGTCTCTGGGGAAGGCGGATCCAGCATCCAGGGTGGCCCGGTGGAGGAGAGGAAGGAGAAGGTGCCCAGCCCTCACCTCAGCCAGCTGGTTGTTCTGACAGCCAGTGAGACACTCTATGGCCTGGCCCAGAGGGTAGTCGCAACAGAGTCACTGTAAGAGATGGTCTTTAGACCCCCATTTGAAATCCTGTTTATATCTCTTTAGAAGTCCCTAGAGGGTGGTGGCCACTGAGGGTCATTCCAAATTAAATTATTCACAGAGCTCCAGAGTGTGACACTCTGACTTGGCTGTGCGAGTTATAAACTGTATTGGTAGCATCAATGCAAGCTGGACATTCTACACGCTCACCTCACTCCAAACCATGATTTGGTCAAACAATAATGTGCATTATCCTCATCATTACTGTAATAAAAGTCTCTGCCCTGCCTTGTGCCTGTTTCGCTGGGGCCTGTTGCTGAGCAACCCACTGTCCTCAACGCTCCGGGAGACAAATGTTATGATTGTAGGCTGTAACATTTCAAAATCCGATTGTGAGAAAAACACAACGTTTGAAGTAACTACTGTTTTCACTGTTGAAGAGATCAGGGCTTAGGCTCTTAAGGGTTTTAAAGGAAGGACGAATGGAATGTCCCCCCCCCACACACACAGAGCAGTTACTGTAGTGGTGGAGGGGGCTTACACACCACCTAACCCCTCTGTCCTAGCACCCAGACATGCTCAGCATACAATAAGCCATTTTGAATAAAGCCATTACTGACTATGGGAGCCTCGTAAAGGGCTGCTCTACCTTTAACAGCTCATTTAGCCATGCTTTAATGGAATAATCAATGAGGGCCCGCCACCCCAGGGCCCTGAGCAAAGATCAAGATTATAGTTGTGAAAGATAAGTGCCTCTTGTCATTGTCTAAATTTATATAGGCATAACCCGATACATGTCAGGGCTCTGCTTGTTATCTCTCCCTGTGGTAACCATGAGATTTGTGGTCATGGTGGGCTGACGACTCACAGATAATGCCATTTTTCGAGTCCATAAAAACAAACGTGTTTGCCCACTCTTTTGTGGGAATGTTGTCATATTAAAGGGAGGCAGGAGCAAGCTGTGTGTATGTCTCGTGGCATATTGGACATCACTTGCGCTCGTTAATGTTTGATGGTTGAGTGCAATGCAATCTGGAAAGGTAATGGTCTTTGTTGAGGTTCTAATTTTGTCCTAGATACTTGTCCTTGGCCCACATAGATTTGCAATTCGTTTCGATGTGTTTCATGCCCGCTTTCAATTACTTCTCAGTAGGCAGCTAGTTTCTACTGCAACAAGCACTTATTGATAAAGAATGTGTCAACACAATGTGGTTATGTAACGATCATCTTGGATTACACATAACACATATTCACATGATTCATTCATTTCTCTAACATCTGAAGGGGCGTGTTGCATCACCAAATGAAAAACCCTGCAAGTGCAACTGTTGCTCCATGTCTAAACGATTTCGATTCATTCTCTCCTTCTCTCTCATACATATCTCTTCCCAACTGAACTTTCGGCTCCAGCTCCAGCCAACTAAATAGCATTTCCTGCTGCCCTAGGATGTATCCTAAATGGCACCCTATTCTCTTCATGGTGTACTACTTTTGACCAGAGCCTTGTGTGTCAAAAGTAGTGCACTATATAGAAAACAGGATGTAATTTGGGACACATCCCTAGTCCGTAGTATACAATATTGTTTATTTAACAGTTACCATACTGTTATAATGAGGTCCATTCATCTCTATGCCTTCCCCTTGCCTTGCGTTGACCTTGTCGCACGGCCAGTCATTAACGCTTATCACCAGATTTGCACACTCAGTTGACTCTCTGCCCATCATTTAACTGAACTTATTTTCTTGAATTTTGTTGTAAACATTTAAAAGGATAATAATAGCGTTGATCATGCTGACACATTTGAAAAATGTCTTCAATCCCCCCGTGCCCCATTTTTACACTGGACTAGCTTTCATTTTTGTTTCTATTGATTTTAATTAATCGTTTTTTTCCCCACAACTATTCTATGTGGCTCAGTGTTTGTTAATGTATAGCTGTAGTGATGAAAACCCAGTGAATGTAAATACTCCCACTGCTTTAGGCTTCATGGCCTGATATGGTGCTGATTTAAACCAACAAGAAGGTGCATTATGACCTGGCCAAAACTCTATTTCTAGCTACTGTACCTCCTACACCCTTCCACCTCCATCTGATGCTAGGACTGAAACTACCTCATTAATAAGCACAGGGGATCAAGAGAAGTTTCTAAAGCTCAGGAGAGAAAGGGGAAAATGGTCTGTCTGCAATATCCCAATCCATTCAGCTAAAGCCCCTGCTCCCCTCTCCCCTCCTACCCCTCTCCGTACCCCTCTAACACTGCTTCAATCTCTGATTTGGTGGGCCTATCCGCCTACCTAAAAGTCTGTACTGATTTCACTCTCTGCCTCTCTTCCCAGGGTGTTTCTGGCCGAGCAGTTTGAGTCCCTTCAGTCTTACCTGGATACTATGATGCCTGTAGCCAAGAAGCTGTTCCTCCAGCAGTTCTACTCACAGGTCAGTCAGTCCACAACTCTATGGATGTATCCCAAATGGCACCCTATTCCCTAAAAAGTGCACAGGGGCGTTGCTCATCAATGTATGAAATTATTGTTATTTTCAAATACAATCTCTTTTTGCGGTTAATTGTGAACCATTTTTAGTGTACAAATTGTTATAATTATTACCCGCCCCCCCGACCATTTGCGCCAACACAAATAGACCCGTGGCTGAATCTAGTTGCCTACCCCAGTTATAGGGATTAGGATGCCAAATTACAAACGCACCCTATACTACCGTTCAAAAGTTTGTGGTCACTTAGAAATGTCCTTGTTTTTGAAAGAAAAACAACTTTTTTGTCCATTAAAATAACATCAAATTGATCAGAAATACAGTGTAGACATTGTTAATGTTGTAAATGACTATTGTATATGGAAACGGTTGATTTTGTATGGAATAAATTTGTACAGAGGCCCATTATCAGCAACCATCACTCCTGTGTTCCAATGGCACGTTGTGTTAGCTAATCCAAGTTTATAATTTTAAAAGTCTAATTGATCATTAGAAAACACTTTTGCAATGATGTGAGCACAGCTGAAAACCATTGTCCTGATTAAAGAAGCTATAAAACTGGCCTTCTTTAGACTAGTTGAGAATTTTTTTTTTTTTTTTTTTTTTTTTTTTACCTTTATTTAACCAGGCAAGTCAGTTAAGAACATATTCTTATTTTCACTCCCTTGATGCAAATGCTGATGCTCCGTATCTGGAGCATCAGCATTTGTGGGTTCGATTACAGGCTCAAAATGGCCAGAAACAAAGACCTTTCTTCTGAAAGTCATCAGTCTATTCTTGTTCTGAGAAATGAAGGCTATTCCATGTGAGAAATTGCCAAGAAACTGTAGATCTCGTACAACGCTGTGTACTACTCCCATTTTGAGCCTGTAATCGAACCCACAAATGCTGATGCTCCAGATACTCAACTAGTCTAAAGAAGGCCAGTTTTATTGCTTCTTTAATCAGAACAACTGTTTTCAGCTGTCACGTTATTAACTAGTTGTCACGATCTCCTCTGACACACATGACCTTATCAGTGAGAGTGGAAATGACCGTTGACCACAAACTCTTCTCTATCAGCTAGATGTTTTTCAACGTGTGTGTACCATTAGTACCAGTCTTGAGGGTGCGTCAGAGTTTCACATTTTCAAAAAGGGACTCAAAATCAATATCTACCCCAAACGATTTTAAACTTTCTAAAGTTCAATGCCTGGAGAAAATAACATTTGAACATTCTCAAATCTTTCTACTGAACGTTTTTCACTTTTTCTGTCCTTACTTTGCACACTGAGTAAAATGTACTGAGTGAGTATTGAATTGACACTGTCCTTGTTTATGGATGCGTCCTAAATGGAACACTATTCCATATACAGTATACTTCACTACTTCTGACCAGGGCCCTGATCAAAAGTAGTGCACTATGAAGGGAGTAGGGTGCCATTTATGACACAACCACTGTCCTTGTTTATACCATTCTCCTTGTCATTCGCTTATACCAGTGAGCTACGTAAACCCATATGCTGGGTCGTGGCGGCCAAGGCTTTAGACTACGAACAGATGCTGCTGCTGATGGCTGCAGTTAAGTCTGACATTAGGGGGATAATGTCGCAGCACAATGTGTACGTGGACGTCCTGTTAAAGGTATGTGACGTGTGTTTTAGTATGTGTGAACGTAATGACTAAAATATGGTGAAGGACGTGTATGTGTATATTCCTGTAATGGATTACTTCATAAGGTCATGTCCGTTTGTCATGTCATTGCTGTAATAATACAGTGATGGATCAGGGTTCATGGCTGATTTTCCTGTATATATTTTCTGTAATAACCCTAAGAAGCTGTAAACTCCACATATAGAACGCATGCTGGCCTCTGAAACATAGTGGCGGTGTCACACAATCATGTCCAATGAGTTTATGCAGAGCTGACTTGGCTTAACCTGAAAAAGAGGTTTGTCTCTATAACGAAGTAGATAAATATAATAATTCCTTTAAAATGTATTTATTTCTATACAGTACCAGTCAAAAGTTTGGACAAACCTACTCATTCAAAACGTTTTCTTTATTTTAACTATTTTCTACATTGTTAAATAACACATGTGAAATCATGTAATAACCAAAAAAAGAAACGTCCCTTTTTCAGGACCCTGTCTTTCAAAGATAATTCGTAAAAATCCAAACAACTTCACAGATCTTCATTGTAAAGGGTTTAAACACTGTTTCCCATGCTTATCCAATGAACCATAAACAATAAATGAACATGCATCTGTGGAATGGTCGTTAACCTCTCTGGGTAATGTGGGACGGTAGCATCCCACCTCGCCAAAAGCCAGTGAAAGTGCAGGGCGCCAAATTCAAAACAACAAAAATCTCATAATTAAAATTCCTCAAGCATACAAGTATTTTACACCATTTTGAAGATACAATTCTCGTCCAGCCACAGCGTCTGATTTAAAAAATGCTTTACAGCGAAAGCACCACAAACGATTCTGTTAGGTCACCACCAACTCACAGAAAAACACAGCCATTTTTCCAGCCAAAGAGAGGACTCACAAAAAGCACAAATAAAAGAGGACTCACAAAAAGCACAAATAGAGATCAAATTAATCACTAACCTTTGACACTCATAGGACTTCATGTTACACAATACATGTATGTTTTGTTCGATAAAGTGCATATTTATATTTTAAAAAATCTAATTTTACATTGGCGCGTTATGTTCAGTAGTTCTAAAACATGCGGGGATTGTGCAGAGAACCACATCAATTCACAGAAATACTCATGAATGTTGATGACAATACAAGTGTTATACATGGAATTAGAGATATACTTCTCCTTAATGCAACCGCTGTGTCAGATTTCAAAAAAACTTTACGGAAAAAGTAAACCATGCAATAATCTGAGTACAGCGTTCAGACAACAAAGCAGCCAAAAAGATATCCGCCATAATGTGTAGTCAACATTAGGTTGAAATAGCATTATAAATATTCACTTACCTTTAATGATCTTCATCAGAATGCACTCCCAGGAATCCCAGTTCCACAATAAATGTTTGATTTGTTCGATAAAGTTCATAATTTATGTCCAAATAGCTTCTTTTGTTTGCGCGTTTGGTAAACAAATCCAAACGCACGTTCAGGTCCAGTCGAACGTCGGACGAAAAGTTCAAAAAGTTATATTACAGCTCTTAGAAACTTGTCAAACTAAGTATAGAATCTATCTTTAGGATGTTTTTATCATAAATGTTCAATAATGTTCCAACAGGAGAATTCCTATGTCTGTAGAAAAGCAATGGAACGAGAGCTAACTCTCTCTTGACCGCGCCTCAGAGCCTGTGGCACTCTGCCAGACACCTGGCTCAATCCCTTCTCATCCACCCCCACTTCACAATAGAAGCTCAAAAGACTGTTGACATCAAGTGGAAGCAGCAGGAAGTGCAATATGACCCCATTTACACTGTATATTGGAATGGCAAAGAGTTGAAAAACTACAAACTTCAGATTTTCCACTTCCTGGTTGGATTTTTCTCAGGTTTTTGCCTGCCATATGAGTTCTGTTATACTCAAAGACATCATTCAAACAGTTTTAGAAACTTCAGGGTGTTTTCTATCCAATAATACTATTAATATGCATATATTAGCATCCGGGACAGACTAGCAGGCAGTTTACTCTGGGCACCTTATTCATCCAAGCTACTCAATACTGCCTCCCTGTCACCAAGAAGTTAAGACACTAACAGCTTACAGATGGTAGGCAATTAAAGTCACAGTTATGAAAACTTAGGACACTAAAGACGCCTTTCTACTGACTGAAAAACACCAAAAGAAAGATCCCCAGGGTCCCTGCTCATCTGCGTGAACATGCCATAGGCATGCTACAAGGAGGAATGAGGATTGCAGATGTGGCCAGGGCATTAAATTGCAATGTCCGTACTGTGAGACGCCTAAGACAGTGCTGCAGGGAGAAAGGATGGACAGCTGATCGTCCTCGCAGTGGCAGACCACGTGTAACAACACCTGCACAGGATCGGTATATCCGAACATCACACCAGCGGGACAATCCCTCCATCAGTGCTCAAACTGTCCGCAATAGGCTGAGAGAGGCTGGACTGAGGGCTTGTAGACCTGTTGTATGGCAGGTCCTCACCAGACATCACCGGCAACAACGTCGCCTATGGGCACAAACCCACCGTCGCTGACCAGACAGGACTGGTAAAAAGTGCTCTTCACTGACGAGTCGCGGTTTTGTCTCACCAGGGGTAAGGGTCGGATTCGCGTTTATCATCGAAGGAGTGAGCATTACACTGAGGCCTGTACTCTGGAGTGGGATCGATTTGTATGTGGAGGGTCCGTCATGGTCTGGGGCAGTGTGTCACAGTATCATCGGACTGAGGTGGTTGTCATTGCAGGCCATCTCAATGCTGTGCATTACAGGGAGGACATCCTCCTCCCTCATGTGGTACCCTTCCTGCAGGCTCATCCTGACATGACCCTCCAGCATGACAATGCCACCAGCCATACTGCTCGTTCTGTGCGTGATTTCCTGCAAGACAGGAATGTCAGTGTTCTACCATGGCCAGCGAGGAGCCCGGATCTCAATCCCATTGTGCACGTCTGGGACCTGCTGGATCGGAGGGTGAGGGCTAGGGCCATTCCCCCCATAAATGTTCAGGAACTTGCAGGTCCTTTGGTGGAAGAGTGGGGTAACATCTCACAGCAAGAACTGGCAAATCTTGTGCAGTCCATGAGGAGGAGATGTACTGTAGAACTTAATGCAGCTGGTGGCAACACCAAATACTGACTGTTACTTTTGATTTTGCCCCCTTCCCCCTTTGTTCAGGGATACAATATTCCATTTATGTTAGGCACATGTCTGTGGAACTTGTAATATTTACACATGTTAAGTTTGTGGAAAATGAATGCAGTTGACAGCGAGAGGATGTTTATTTTTTTGCTGAATTTATATGTTATATTTTAATTTCTTCAAAGTAGCCACCCTTTTCCAACAGTCTTGAAGGAGTTCCCACATATGCTGAGCACATTTTAGCTGCTTTTCCTTCACTCTGCGGTCAAACTCATTTCAAACCATCTCAATTGGGTTGAGGTCGGGTGATTGTGGAGGCCAGGTCATCCGATGCAGCACTCCATCACTCTCCTTCTTGGTCAACTAGCCCTTACACAGCCTGGAGGTGTTTCGGATCATTGTCCTGTTGTAGGTTCTAATTCTCAGAGTATAAAACTCAATGGACACTATGAAAGCTTAACCAAGTTTATTCTCCCAGAGGGTCAATACAGCTGCATTAGACAAAGACATTGTTCACACAAGCACTGATATTTAACCGTTCCTCAAGGCTGAGTCTCCTCCTACACATCTGTATAAAACATCATTCTTTACTGCTAGGCAGGACACTAAGTGATATTGGCCATAAACTTTTGTTTCACCCTTAACGTGACCTGACCTGATCTCAACCCCCGTCCATCACTAATCCATGGCTCTTTCCTCTTTCCCCTTATCAATGCCGTCAACATGTGATCGCTCCCCTACACTCAACACACGGCTATCATGGTGCCTGGTACCAGACTGTGTCTCTTCTCCTCCCAGAGTATCCCTCCCATAGGATCCCTGATAGCTAATAATAACATATTCTGACATAATGTAAATGTTATACATTACCCTCTCTCCCTCAGTGACATGAATAAGTATATTTCATATTCTCAGAACCCAACAGCACAAACCAGAAGGGATGGCGTATCGCTGCATAATGCTGTGGTAGCCATGCTGGTTAAATGTTCCTTGAATTCTAAATAAATTACAAAGTCACCAGCAAAGCACCATCACACCTCAGCCTCTATGCTGAGTGGGAACCACACATGCAGAGATCATCCATTTACCTAATCTGCATCTCACAAAGACATGGCTGTTGGAACTAAAAATCTCAAATTTGGATTTACCAAACCAAAGGACATATTTCCACTGGTCTAATTGCTTGTGTCTCTTTCTTTGTGGCAATTTGACCATAAAGGCCTGATTCACACAGTCTCCTCTGAACAGTTGATGTTGAGATGTGTCTGTTACTTGAACTCTGTGAAGCATTTATTTGGGCTGCCATTTCTGAGGCTGGTAACTCTAATGAACTTATCCTCTGTAGCAGAGATACCTCTGGGTCTTCCTTTCCTGTGGTGGTCCTCATGAGATACAGTTTCATCACAAAGCTTTATCTTGTGACTGCACTTGAAGGAACTTTCAAATTTCTTGAAATTTTCCGAATTGACTGACCTTTCTTGAAGTAATGCTTATTTGAGCTTTTCTTGCCATAATATGGACTTAGCCCTATTTGGTAAAACACCATCTTCTGTATACCATCCCTAACTTGTCACAACACAACTGATTGGCTCAAATGCATTAAGGAAAGAAACTACACAAATGAACTTTTAACAAGGCACACCTGTTAATGCGTTAATGCATTCCAGGTGACTACCTCATGAAGCTGATTAAGAAAATGCCAAGAGTGTGCAAAGCTGTCATCAAGGCAAAGGGTGTCAATTTTGAAGAATTTCAAATATATATTTTGATTTGTTAAACCCTTTTTTTGGTTACTACATGATTCCATATGTGTTACTTCATAGTTTTGATGTCTTCACTATTATTCTACAATGTAGAAAGTAGTACAAATAAGGAAAACCCTTGAATGAGTCGGTGTTCAAAACCTTTTCACTGGTACTGTATATATTTTAATAGAATTGATTGTGTGGTGGAGCTGCGGACCCCTGACCATATCAGATCACACAATATACTGTATTGACATTACTTCTTAGCAAAGCATACTGTAACGACCCTAGCCTTTGTAAGCCCATTACCAAAGGAAATAGTAGTCATTCTCCTGGGGTGACCCATGGTCTCACCCCCCTAGGATGGTACTCTCTTCCACTGTTCCCTACTACAATAGCATTAAATGTTATATATCAACCCAAGTAAAGATCTGCCCAAGGCACTAGCAATTACCATAAATATTCTACAGGATTATGCAAGGCGTCCTTTAGTAGAGTAGCTCTCACTCTGTTGAAGATTGATGAGTTTACCATAGTAGTTAATGGGTGGAATTTACACTGAGCTTCCCCTGTTCTCAAAGCACTTTACATTGTCTACAGACAACTCAATCACAGATCTAATCTCATCTACACTACATGGCCAAAAGTATGTAGACACTTGCTCGTTGAACATCCCATTAATATGAGGTTGGTCCCCCCTTTGCTGCTGTAACAGCCTCAACTCTTCTGGGAAGGCTTTCCACTAGATGTTGGAACAATGCTGCAGGGACTTGCTTCCATTCAGCAACGAGCATTAGTGAGGTTGGACACTGATGTTTGGCAATTAGGCCTGGCTCGCAGTCGGCGTTCCAATTCATGCAAAAGCTGTTTGATGGGGTTGAGGTCAGGGCTCTGTGCAGGCCTGTCAATTTCTTCCACAGCAATCACAATGGACCTTGCTTTGTGCACGGGGGCATTGTCACGTTGAAACAGAAAAGGGTCTTCCCTAAACTGTTGCCACAAAGTTGGAAGCACAGAATCGTCCAGTATGTCATTGTATGCTGTAGTGTTAGGATTTCCCTTTACTGGAACTAAGGGGCATAGCACAAACCATGAAAAACAACCCCAGACCATTATTCCTCCTCCACCAAACTTTAAAGTTGGCACTATGCATTCGGGCAGGTTGCATTCTCCTGGCATCCACCAAACCCAGATTTTTCGGACTGCCAAATAGTAAAGCGTGATTTATCACTCCAGAGAAAGTGTTTCCACTGCTCCAGAATTCAATGAGCTTTACATCATTCCAGCCGACGCTTGGCATTGCACATGGTGATCTTAGGCTTGTGTGCGGCAACTTGGCCATGGAAACCCATTTCATGCTCCCAATGAACAGTTATTGTGCTGACGTTGCTTCCAGAGGCAGTTTGGAACTCGATAGTGAGTGTTGCAACCGAGGACAGACGTGCTTCAGCACTCAGCGGTCCCGTTCTGTGAGCTTGTGTGGCCTACCATTTCGCGGCGGAGTCGTTGTTGTGCCTAGACTTTTCCACTTCACAATAACAGCTCTAGCAGGTCAGAGATTTGACGAACTAACTGGTTGGAAAGGTGGCATCCTATGACTGTACCACGTTGAAAATCACTGAGCTCTTCAGTACGGGCCATTCTATTGCCAGTGTTTGTCTATGGAGATTGCATGGCGGTGAGCTCGATTTTATAAACGGATCAGCAGCAGGTTTGACTAAAATAGCCAAATCCTCTAATTTGAATGGGGTGTCCACATACTTTTGTGTATTTTAGTTAAGCTAGACCACGTGACTATTTTGTGTTATCTTGAAAAGGGAATGGTACTACTATTTCAATGCATTTGTTTATCTGTTTATAACAAGTTTATAGCGGTTGCCCAGTTGGACAGCTTTGTATTTGTACCACAGTAGTTCAGGTTAAGTGCTGTTCTTATTGGATCCCACAGTGCAGCACATTTACAGTACCTCAAGGGAAACCAGCTAGGCACCACACATCCCCATCTCTCTCCTATTCCCCTTATGAACATTCAATTGCACTGCAGGAAGAAAAACATCACAAATACTTTTTTGTAGTTGCAATGGCATTTTTTTTTCAGCGAGGCTTCCTGGTTAGGAACTAAAGATGACACCTCTCTTTTGAGACTGTCTATTGGAAATGTATTTTAAATGCAGTGAGATCTTTCAAATATGGATTATTTTTTAAATCAAATTTTCCAGTAATTCCGGAAGCACAAGGTCATCGATAACTTTTAATCCCTTTCAACATGTCGAGATCTTTGTTTAAAGTTTTCTGTTCTCATTCCCGTAACCACTCCGAGAGGTCTTCCGATATCAATTATTTGCCAGTTAGGATTTGAATAATTCATATTTCGGAAGAAGTTTGGGGAGTTTAATGCAGATTCAGGAAGCTTAGTTTGAGGTTTGTTAAGGAAAGGTGAGTTTCTTAGGTCCCCTCCTGTAACTATCTCCAGGCTTAAAGTTCTCTTCCCAAATGAGTATCAAATCGTTATTCATTCCTTCCACTTATCCCATCATGCATTTTGCATGGGGACGTGTGGCTCGGCGTGTCGTGATGAGCATGAAGCCGGAGCATACGGAGAGAGGGGGCCCTAGTGTTGAGGAACAGATGGGGGTTTTGCAGTGGTAGCGTGACCGTGGGCCTTATTTGCGAGGCGGAAGCTAGGAGAATCCCCCAAATATGCATAAGCATTTCTGTCTGAGCAGCCATAGCTTTAAATCCCGAACCACATCGAGCAAACCACTACACAGCCTCCAATTCTAATGAAAAACTCAGGCTCACCTTTCTGGATCTGTGGATCGGCTGGCTGGAAGACGGCTCTCTGCGAGCATTATTAAGCCGCTCTCAGCCAAACTAATTATGTTTAAGCCAAATAGTCAGAGGAAAAGTGTCTGCCTCACTGACTTGATTTAAACGCATTTGCCATATTGATGATCACAGCGGACCTAAGAGTTTAATTTACACGACAAGATGAGAGCAACGGTCAGGCTGAGATGTATGCTGCTCATCCAATCTCTTTCTGAGGTAGACATAGTAGTTGTGTGTGGGTCAGCTGTTTGTTCACCTGCCCGCAATTGCTAATAACCCATCCCCCGACTATATTTAATAACGTGGGAATCGGAGGCCTGCACCCAACCCTCACCCACTAATATAGAATATGTGCTCTAGGCTACAATCACAAAGGGAAAAAACATTTTTGGACACGGGGTGCAGGATTTCTTTTTACGGATTTAAATGTTTCTGCTCATAATTTTCGACATTTTAGTAGGCTATTTGTTAGTCAACTTGTCTATAGTTAGATACATGCAGCTTCTCGTCTGTCATTATACGTATGTTGCTGCCAAATGTCCTAGAAGACTAAGTAAACCCTTGCTCACCAGAATATCATAAATCGATAGAATAATTACTTCAATCTAGTTCAACTTTTCTCTCATCTGCTTCTTTCACAGAGCCAAGACATTTAGGGACTTGGGAGAAAATGCAGAAACTCAACCCTCCAAAAAACATAACTTTTTTTCTGTGCAAAATTTCCGAGAGACATCAGTTTGACCGGTTGTAAGGAAATAGAAAGCTGTGAAAACGAACCAACATGTTTCTGATAAGGTTTCAGTTCAGCTTGGATGCATGTTTTATATGGCACTATCAGCTTTTATGATGCTGATAAAGATAGCACCTATACAGACAGTATCTAGCTGCACATTCACATTCTCTCAAGATCTGAAATTAATAAATAATATTTCTACACCAAAGAATGAGCCTACATTTGGGAGGTTATAGACCTACAGTCAGTGTCCAGATTTCAGTTTCCATTTAACCCATCTAAACAGTAGGCTACGGTTCCCTTGACGTGCGATAGGCCCTTCTTGTGACTGTCGAATTTGTATAGCGCCTCACAATCATCACACATAACATTGCAGGCACTGCTTTCATCATCTTTTACCACTTCAACAAATCTTTCCCAAACATGACTTTTCTGTCCCTCCCTTCTCTTTATTTTCAACTCTCTATTTCACAGCTTTTCTCTTTTTGAATTAAATTCGGACCGTTTTGCCTCCGTGTATCGATGTTATCTCTTTCTGCCTGTTACCAAAAGCATTTGGCGGTTGGCGTGTAGGTTATTCGGCCTGCGTACAGTTGGTCCCTAAAGCT
Organism: Oncorhynchus keta; assembly: GCF_023373465.1. Taxonomy (NCBI): domain Eukaryota; kingdom Metazoa; phylum Chordata; class Actinopteri; order Salmoniformes; family Salmonidae; genus Oncorhynchus; species Oncorhynchus keta. The sequence continues at coordinate 30,746,495 of NC_068440.1, read as the reverse complement.
TAGGCTAATGCACTAATGCCAGATGGCCCAAAATAATGAAATAAAAACCTCAACGTAGCCTATAGATATAAATTACACAATAATTACACATTTATGGATTTTTTAAAGGTATTGTTTTCTTTTTATTCAGCCCGCCCTGCCCGCCACCCACCCTTCATCCACACAATATTTAATGACCCTAAACCCACCCGCCCCGTGGATATAAGCGCAGGGAACTGCGGGTTATGAGTCAACCCATGCATCACTACAGTATGGTATATGATTGACAAGTTATTGATACAGGGTTGTATTTTAGAGGAGATTATGTATGTTGTATTCATGAGTTTGTGTTGAATATTAGCATCCAATATTGGCTATATTTGCATTTAGATTGGAAATTGTGTCAGGGGTACCGACGTTGTCTCATGTACAACCAGGCTATTCAAAATGTGAGCGTTTGATGGCACACATTTGTTGTTTGAAAATACATTGAATGCAGTCCTTGGGTACTTTCATGCATCAAAATAGTGTGTGAGAAAATCCATTTTTAGGTTTATGACTGTATGATGATTTTCAGATGCATTTTATTTCTCCTCGTGAATTCTGCCAGTCAGATGCAATAACTTTGTGACGGTTTTCTTCCGCTGAATGATAGGAGGACCAAGATGCAGCGTGGTTAGTGTTCAACATCTTTAATATCGACGATAAACGAGAACACTACAAAATACAAAACAACAAAAGTGAAAACCGAACAGTCCTATCTGGTGCAATGACACAAAGACAGTAGACAATCACCCACAAAATACCCACAGAATATGGCTGCCTAAATATGGTTCCCAATCAGAGATACCGATAGACAGCTGCCTCTAATTGAGAACCAATCTAGGCAACCATAGACCTACAAACTACCTAGAAAGGAAACAGCCCCATAAACATACAAAACCCCTAGACAAAACACATAAATCCCCCATGTCACACCCTGACCTAACCAAAATAATAAAAAAAACAAAGATAACTAAGGCCAGGGCGTGACAAACGTGTACAACCTTTTTAGTGAAAAATGTGTCACCTTCAATTCCCTTTCCAGTGTTCTGCAGTTTGCCAAGATGAACCACTCCACCGTTAACCACAATTACCTCCATTCAAATCTAATTGAAAATTGCAGACTGTGTAACAAGCGTACAAGCTTCTGGTACAGTGAGTGAGTGAGGAAAACATTTCACCTTTTTCTGACACCCCAGTCTGTACTATTGTGGCGTTTGTATCAGCAACAAACAAGGTGTAAGAACACGGTGAAACATGTAGCTTTTGGTATATGGAGAGCGTCAGAGCGATGGGTCTTTGTGTCTAAAAAGCCTACATACATTTTTTGGGGTGAAATTAAAGAAAAATGAAAAAGGCCTGACCAGCTGCATCAACACGTCCATGACTGATGTGTCTCTGCTGCTCATGTTGGAATGGAGCGCGGCCAGCAGCCATCTTGTATGGCAAGGGTTGCTAGGACATCTGTGGTGCAGGGGGAGTATGTGAGGGCTGAAAGTTTGGATGGATGTCTGCTCAACTGTGTTAATGAGAACTCATGTCGACTAACATTATTCACCAGCTCAGCTGTAGAACTGGGTGTTAGCTCATCAACACACAAAATACAAAGCACAATCAACAATACTAATGAAAGTATCTCTGCTTTAAAATATAGCCAATTTGTCGTGAAACCCAGAATGATGTCTTTGTCAAATATTTATCAGTTGACCAAAAAAAAACGAACAAAATGTTCTGGTTTTTCTATTCCTCAGGAGTTTGAGGAGTTTAACAAGAGGCTGGGTGATGTGTCCAGACACGTCCGGGTCCCTCTGCCTGTGTCTAACGTCCTGTGGGAACACTGCATCCGTCTGGCCAATAGGACTCTGGTGGAGGGGTAAGTTGTTTACTTGCATATGAAAATACAGTGACTGATTTCTACATAAAACCAGGAATGTTTCATCAGATATCACCAGAGAAGCCAGTAGGCTTCAGAAGAAGGAGGAACAACTCCTGCATCCTTACTTTGATTTACAAAACACTTTAATTGATTTCTAGATAAAATACTTTTTCAGCAGATACAGTATACTGCATCCTTCATCAAGGGGCTGAGTGGTGCCTGATGAGTCATGTTCATTCCATTTAATAAAACCTTTCCAAAAATAGTAAATAATGTCTCTCTGTACCCACTTACAGTTTATGTGATAGTATATTTCAAAGGTACGAATCAGCAATTTAAAAAAATATGTATATGCTTTTAAAAAGTAAATAAATATAATAAATATGTGTATGCTTGCTGCTGACTAGTAATGCCAGCAAATATATTATGATAAGCACAGCAGGAAAAATAATATCTGTGAACACAAACCTACTGCTCATTAAATTATGGTTTATAGTGAGTTTATTACCACATGCTAATATGTACCTGTGGAATAGCGGGATTTACTGCCAGTGGAGAGGTGTGGACATTTTAGCTGCCTCGTTCATCTCTAATTTTGACGTCTTTTTGGTCGAGGGGCCCTTTCCTTGCTCCCGGGGTACGCTCATAAATATCAGCTGGGACGCATGTCATAGGCTGAATACCTCAAGTGAGTTATTGAATAAGGCCGTATTGGAGCCCCTGTCGTCTCCCGCAGTAAAGGTACGACCACAAGGTGCTTCGAGCCCGAACATCGATAAAGAAAAGTTTGATTCTCTGTTCTTTACTCCCCCCCTATTGTTTTCTTCTCAAGGTTTGAACATCCTCTTGATGGAACATCTGCTTGTCATAAATAATTAAAAAACTAAATGTTAGAGTACCGCAAAGGAACGCGCTGATTGCCTAGATAAGCACTCAAGACATGAGTGCTTCCAGCTTTTCTTCAGCTTTCTGTGACATTCTCCTGAGACAACTCCTCTTCAGTCCTCTTATCCCCTCCATATGGTAGCAACTAGCTAACTCTCTGTGCCTTCTTCTCCCCAACCCCAACACCATCCCAGGACTGTTATACGTTCTGTTATAGAGACCCCACAGGGAACATGTCTGACACGAGGCTGGCCTGAGTCTCCTCTAAACACTTGACACATCCGATATGGCTCCTAAAACCACCTGCTCCATTCCCATCTCCATTGCTAGTGAGTCAAAGGTTTGGGGCCAAATGCATTTCCCTCAAATCAGCACTTGCACCTTTTCTCTGCACAGTGCATTGTTCATGGTGGTGTGTGTGGGTGTATGCGTGCGTGCACTCTTGTCTGAGTGTGCGTGTGTGAAAGCATTTGTGAAATATAAGTACTGGCAGGCAGAGTTTTATACGGCCAGGTGAGACATCCTCTTTATGCCTGAGAGACATGGCATAAATAGGGGAGGGGTGGGGTGGGGGGGTAAAAAGCTTTCATAATGCCCCTGACCATCTTGTGATGAAGTGGGAAAAAGATGAGGCACAAGCACAACATCTATAAGAGTGTTAAATCGTGAAACCGGCAGGGAAGTGGGTACAGTGTTTTTTGCACCCAGGTTGATTGTGCTGAGCTTTACTGAGCTGGTAGTTCAGGGTTTTAGTTCTAAGGACAGGACTAGGGTTAGTTAGGGTTTTAGTTCTAAGGACAGAACTAGGGTTATTTAGGGTTTTAGTTCTAAGGACAGGACTAGGGTTAGTTAGGATTTTAGTTCTAAGGACAGAACTAGGGTTAGTTAGGGTTTTAGTTCTAAGGACAGAACTAGGGTTAGTTAGGGTTTTAGTTCTAAGGACAGAACTAGGGTTAGTTAGGGTTTTAGTTCTAAGGACAGAACTAGGGTTAGTTAGGGTTTTAGTTCTAAGGCCAGGACTAGGGTTAGTTAGGGTTTTAGTTCTAAGGACAGGACTAGGGTTAGTTAGGGTTTTAGTTTGAAGGACGGGACAGGGGTTAGTTAGGGTTTTAGTTCTAAGGCCAGGACTAGGGTTAGTTAGGGTTTTAGTTCTAAGGACATAACTAGGGTTAGTTAGGGTTTTAGTTCTAAGGACAGAACTAGGGTTAGTTAGGGTTTTAGTTCTAAGGACAGAACTAGGGTTAGTTAGGGTTTTAGTTCTAAGGACAGAACTAGGGTTAGTTAGGGTTTTAGTTCTAAGGACAGAACTAGGGTTATTTAGGGTTTTAGTTCTAAGGACAGGACTAGGGTTAGTTAGGATTTTAGTTCTAAGGACAGAACTAGGGTTCGTTAGGGTTTTAGTTCTAAGGACAGAACTAGGGTTAGTTAGGGTTTTAGTTCTAAGGACAGAACTAGGGTTAGTTAGGGTTTTAGTTCTAAGGACAGAACTAGGGTTAGTTAGGGTTTTAGTTCTAAGGCCAGGACTAGGGTTAGTTAGGGTTTTAGTTCTAAGGACAGGACTAGGGTTAGTTAGGGTTTTAGTTTTAAGGACAGGACAAGGGTTAGTTAGGGTTTTAGTTCTAAGGCCAGGACTATGGTTAGTTAGGGTTTTAGTTCTAAGGACAGGACTAGGGTTAGTTAGGGTTTTAGTTATAAGGACGGGACTAGGGTTAGTTAGGGTTTTAGTTTTAAGGACGTGACTAGGGTTAGTTAGGGCTTTAGTTCTAAGGCCAGGACTAGGGTTAGTTAGGGTTTTAGTTTTAAGGACGTGACTAGGGTTAGTTAGGGCTTTAGTTCTAAGGACAGGACTAGGGTTAGTTATGGTTTTAGTTCTAAGGACAGAACTAGGGTTAGTTAGGGTTTTAGTTCTAAGGACAGGACTAGGGTTAGTTAGGGTTTTAGTTATAAGGACGGGACTAGGGTTAGTTAGGGTTTTAGTTTTAAGGACGTGACTAGGGTTAGTTAGGGCTTTAGTTCTAAGGCCAGGACTAGGGCTCCAGAGTGGCGCAGCGGTCTAAGGCACTGCATCTCAGTGCTAGAGGCGTCACTACAGACACCATGGTTTGAACCCAGGCTGTATCACAACCGGGCGTGATTTGGAGACCCATAGGGCGGCGCACAGTTGACCCAGCATCGCCCGGATTTGGCTGGGTAGGCCGTCAATGTAAATAAGAATTTGTTCTCAACTGACTTGCCTAGTTAAATAAAAGTTACATTAAAATAATATATAAAACATATCACAATACAGTAGGTAGGAAAAGACACCCAAAAGTGTACAACTAACATTTAATAAACTGTACAGGGTCCTCTTCATTCTCTGCTCGACACATCACCATGGACATGATCTGTGTATCAGTATTAGACCTGTGAAGCTCCTTCACAAGAGTCTGCCTCTCTCAGCTCCCCATCCCAGACTGGGATTAGTCTAGTCTCTGGTGTTCCCTCCCCTCCGTATCCCCAAGGTCCTGGTCTGTCTGCGTCCCAAATTACTATATAGTCATTCCCTATATAGTGCACTAGTTTGGGCCCTGTGGGCACTGGTCAAAAATAGTGCACTATGAAGGGAATAGGGTGCCATTATAGACAGAGCCTGAGTGTCACGGTACTGTGCCTCCTATCACCTCCATCCCTCCAGTATGGTAGAGTGGCCAGGCGTGGTCTATTTGTCTGTTACAGTATCTTCGCCTCGCACTCCCAACTGGACTCCTCAGAGAGGAGCTAGAGCCGCTTGACAGTCTGACTCACCACTCACCGTCTCACCCCGGGGGACTCTGGAAACCTCAGAGAGAGGAGGAAGGGAGGGAGATATAGATGTAGGGAGGGAAGGAGAGAGAGAAATAACAGCTCTGTCAGTACCAGAAGAAACATGGATGTCAGCAGCCACTGATCTGGTGGACTTGATTCCATTCCGTTACACACATACACAAACACAGACATACACAAACACACACACTCACAGACACACACATACACAAACACACACAAGGGAACAGTCAGATGTGACGGGCACTCCGACTGAGGAACCTCAAATCCAGATCTCCACACGGTGTGAAGAGACAGTTTGTGAAGTTATCAAGTGAACAATGAATATTAAGTATTTACTTGTTGGCCTTTTTACAAAACAAACACTTGAACTGTCCGAGACAAAAGATGCCTTGAAGAAAACTGTCTGAGCAGAATTAAGAGTTATTCGATTTATTAACTCTCCGTTGATTTCAGATTTTCTCCTTTGACATTTTTGTTTTTCATTCTTGTGCCTTGGGCATCAAGATTTCAAATGTCATGTTTTTAGAACGTTGCTCATAAACAACTTTGGATTCTGAAACGTCTCTCAACAAAAACTAAACTTATGTAACTTATTCTGTATCTTATTCTGTACTGTCTGACAGAAATAATACAAAAGTCAACAAAGTCAACTTGTGTTCCCTGTTCCGTCATGTAGCTATGGTAACGTAAAGAAGTGCAGTACTGAAGGGCGGGCTCTGATGCAGCTGGACTTCCAGCAGTTCCTGATGAAGCTGGAGAAGCTGACAGACATGAGGCCCATCCCTGACTGAGAATGACATGGAGCAGTTCATCAAGAACCAGAAGGTGAGGAACGCTCACGGCAGCTTTGAAGTTATCATAATAATTATTCACTCAGTCTGCTCAATGTGCTTCGATTAATTCTACTTAGGAGGACGGGACTCACCCCGTTTACCAGCAATGTGTAGCACAAACCTGAATATGTGTAGTAAAAACAATAGTTAATCAGTTACTATAGCCAGCTGTGACGAAAGACTAAAGACTATCTGAGACTAAAGGCTATCTGAGACTAAAGGCTATCTGAGACTAAAGGCTATCTGAGACTAAAGGCTATCTGAGGCTAAAGGCTATCTGAGGCTAAAGGCTATCTGGGACTAAAGGCTATCTGAGATTGTCTGAGACTAAATGCTATCTGAGACTAAATGCTATCTGAGACTAAATGTTATCTGAGACTAAATGGTATCTGAGACTAAAGGCTATCTGAGACTAAAGACTATCTGAGATTGTCTGAGACTAAAGGCTATCTGAGATTTAAAGGCTATCTGAGCCTCAAGGCTATCTGAGACTAAAGGCTATCTGAGACTAAAGACTCTCTGAGAATGTCTGAGACTAAAGGGTATCTGAGATTGTCTGAGACTAAAGGCTTTCTGAGACTAAAGACGATCTGAGATTGTCTGAGACTAAAGGCTATCTGAGACTAAAGGCTATCTGAGTCTAAAGGCTATCTGAGGCTAAAGGCTATCTGAGACTAAAGACTATCTGAGATTGTCTGAGACTAAAGGCTATCTGAGATTTAAAGGCTATCTGAGGCTAAAGGCTATCTGAGACTAAAGATGGAGACTAAAGGCTATCTGAGACTAAAGGCTATCTGAGACTAAAGGCTATCTGAGACTAAAGACTATCTGAGACTAAAGACTCTCTGAGAATGTCTGAGACTAAAGGGTATCTGAGATTGTCTGAGACTAAAGGCTTTCTGAGACTAAAGACGATCTGAGATTGTCTGAGACTAAAGGCTATCTGAGACTAAAGGCTATCTGAGACTAAAGGCTATCTGAGTCTAAAGGCTATCTGAGGCTAAAGGCTATCTGAGGCTAAAGGCTATCTGAGACTAAAGACTATTTGAGACTGTTTTTTTGTGTTGTTCCAGTGGTGTGGGATGAAGTCACCCCAGACACTGAGCTTCGGTTAGTTTTGCGTTTCCCCCACTAATGGTTAAGGTTAGGATTGGGGGAGCGAAAGCTGATCCTAGATCTGTACCTAAGGGTATCTTCACCCCTGAGCTTGTTCCAGTCCAGGACTATTACTGTACCTGGGCGGTTTGTTATGTCCAAAAATGATTTATCCTGATACACCAAGTTAAAATGATATGTTGTCATCTTGTCTCTAATAAAATGTTCTGTTTTACACTGAGTGCACAAAACATTATGAACACCTGCTCTTTCCATGACATGGACTGACCAGGTGAAAGCTATGATCACTTGTTAAATACACTTCAATCAGTGTAGATGAAGGGGAGGAGACAGGTTAAATAAAACAATTCAGACATGGATTGTGTATGTGTGCCACTCAGAGGGGGAATGGGCAAGACTTTGCTGGGTTTTTCATGCTCAACAGTTTCTTTTGTGTATCAAGAATGGTCCACCATCCAAAGGGCTTCCAGCCGACTTGACACAACTGTAGGAAGCTTTGGAGTTAAAATGGGCCAGCATCCCTGTGGAACGCTTCAACACCTTGTAGAGTCCATAACCATTCAATATGTTCAAAGTCAACATTATACACAGTGTACAAAACATTAAAGGCACCTTCCTAATGTTGAGTTTGCCTTTTTTTAAGGGCCAAATGGGGTCTGCAACTCAATATTAGGAAGGTGTCTTTAATGTTTTGTACACTGGGCATAATGTTGATTTTGAACATATTGAATGGTTATAGATGATATACTAGGTCTTACGTGCATCTGCTGAACTGGTTTAGTTCCTAGTCATAACATAAGGAGTTTAATTGTCCAAACACACAACCTCCACCATTGTCTCTGCATCTCTCCTTGTGATAAGATGAGGAAAAATAGCAGCTTTTGACACCGAAACAACGTAACTGATTCAATAGTTTTTTGTTGCATTACGGTTCCAAGATGATAATGTAAATGTGTAAAACATACGTTTTATTTCTGTTGTGTCAGTTTGGATTCCAGACTTTTTATACACGATAAGTACTGGAAGTGTGCTATCTGTTTACTGGCAGTACGTTGTATCTTGTTGTCAAATGTAAAATAATATAAAATAAACTACATATTATGATACAGCTCAAGTGCACTATTGTAATTTTTAAAAATATATATTAAATCTTGGCGCTGTAGCCTAAATCAAGGTGATTATACCTGAACACAATAAACAGTGTTTAAATCCAGTCTTGTGCATGTTGTCTGACTTCTCCTTATTCTGCAGACAGACAGACTTTATTAAAACTCAAGGCAAAATGTAATCTCAACTTTTATTCCTGTACCTCGGTCAAGAATACCTCCAATCACCCATCTGTCATATGGCTGTCAACTAATACAATTATATTTTCTAAAACTATAGAATATTTCATTCCAACCACACTCCTCAGCACCAGTGCTTTGCTGGCAGTTTATAATAGTTTTTATTTTCAATCACAATCCTTCTTTTCCCTCTGATTCCTGTTTCTGGTGGAATATGGGCAATGTAAGAAGTAATGAATTCGCCTGCAGCGGGGGGTATAATCAATGACCAGTCAGAGAGAGAACAGAGCTGAGCTTCACACGCCTGGCTTTAAAAGGGGAAAGCTAGTAGCTGGCTGGTGGTCTGACTGACCTTGCTCCACTAGACACACTGCCCCTGGTCTGGTCCAAGCATTGACAGTGTGGGTGTTAAACCTGGACTAACACTACCCCTGGGGTCCTATCACTACACTAGGAAATGAGAGAGGGAGAACTTTTGGGAAACGAAAAGATAGCGTATCTCAAGCGGCAAGGGGAATCCTTGAGAAGATTGAAAAGAGTAGGTTAAAGGGACGTGAAGGTGAAATTCTGTTAGATGTCTTATCTAAAACCATTTAAATGGCTTTGCCTGACAATACATTAATCTCTTTAACAGTGTATCTATGGTGCTTTACTGGGCTGCACAGGGAGACATCTTAGCTCAATTAATGAGTCTCTCCTCCAGCTGTCCGAGGCCCTTAACCTCCCTGTTAAAGATGTACAGTGTAAGGTTGGAGCGGAGGCGGCGGCACGGAGGACTATTGATTTGGGAGGAGTCGTAAGTGGTGGGTTACTTTTCAATGACTTCGTGGAATACGTGCTCATGCACTCTTGCACATTGTTGTGTGTGTCTGTACCTCAGGTGTGTGTGTGTGTGTGTGTGTGTGTGTGTGTGTGTGTGTGTGTGTGTGTGTGTGTGTGTGTGTGTGTGTGTGTGTGTGTGTGTGTGTGTGTGTGTGTGTGTGTGTGTGTGTGTGTGTGTGTGTGTGTGTGTGTGTGTGTGTGTGTGTTTGTGTGTACCTCACTGTGAGCGACAGGTCACATTTAGTTGCCTGTGTCATTGCAGTGTCCACTGGCATTAAGTCCTGCTTTAGTGTCTGAGACAGGACATGCAGACTCATAGATAGGCTACTGTGTACTGGCGTGCATCAGGACTCATAGATAGGCTACTGTGTACTGCTGTGCCTCAGGAAAACTATTTCTATTGTGTTGTGTAAACACTCTCTCTTTTTCCTCTCTGTCTCTAATGCACACACACCGCTTTCAACCTGTACAAACACAGATACCAAGAGATGTACCTGGACACCCAAGCATAACGTAGAACACCTCAGAAACACAAATAGCAGTGTGCTTAGTATCGTTGTCCTGTTGGAAGGTGAACCTTCACCCCAGTCTGAGTTCCTGAGCGCTCTGGAACAGGTTTTCATCAAGGATCTCTCTGTACTTTGCTCCATTCATCTTTCTCTCAATCCTGACTTGTTTCCCCATCCCTGCCGCTGAAAAACATCCCCACAACATGATGCTGCCACCATGCTTCACCGTAGGGATGGTACCAGGTTTCCTCCAGACATGACACTTAGCATTCAGGCCAAAGTCTTCAATCTTGGTTTCATCAGACCAGATAATCTTGTTTGTCATGGTCTGAGAGACTTTAGGTGCCTTTCGGCAAACTCCAAGTGAGATTTCATGTGCCTTTTACTGAGGAGTGGCTTCTGTCTGGCCAGTCTACTATAAAGGCCTGATTGGTGGATCACCACAGGTTCTTGGTCACCTCCCTGACCAAGGCTCTTCTCCCCCGATTGCTCAGTTTGGCCGGGTGGCCAGCTCTAGGAAGAGTCTTGGTGGTTCCAAACTCTACTGTGTTCTTGGGGACCTTCAATGCTGCAGAAATGTGTTGGTAATTCCTTCAACCTCATGGCTTGGTTTTTGCTCTGATATGCACTGTCAACTGTGGGACCTTATATAGACAGCTGTGTGCCTTTCCAAATCAATTGAATTTACCACAGGTGGACTGCAATCAAGTTGTAGAAACATCTCAAGTGTGATCAATGGGAACAGGATGCATCAGAACACCCAGCGTGCTGGGGCTCTAAGGAGGGTGAAAATACCCAGGAGGCTGGGGCTCTGATGAGGGTGAAAACACACAGTGGCTTTCTCTACTGGGGTGTACTGGCTCAAAGAGCAACAGCAATTCAACTTTTGGCAAAATCCCACGCAAGCTTGGGGGCTCCATGCCTTTGTAGGCCGAACTCCCAAGCCTCTCATCCATTCTATTCATTCCTATGTCGCCGACACAATGCTGTATCCTGGCACTGAAGGTATTCTTCCACTAACACAAGGTCAGAGGAAATCTGTACTTAAGTCATTTGTAGCATGATGACAGTGTCTGCCATCAGTGACCTGTCAGGCCCCTGTCTGTCTGGATGTGTGGTACTGTTTTGACAGCAGGACTATGACTGGAAATGGTGATGCAATAGAGGAGGAGGAGAAGCATCCCTGGTCAATCAGAAATTATATAATGGCTCAGTGGTCATAGATCGTAGGTAATCCCTCAAATTATATGTGAATCCCTCATATGACCTGGGGATAATGGATACTCTTAGCTCCTAGTTCTCTAGCTTGTATAACAGGCTGGACAGAGAGTAGAGAGGGGTGAGAGCTGTATATCCTATGGTGAACCCGGCCATCTCAATGACACCATCAGTCACTCACAGTCAGGAGAGGAGTTAGTCAACTTGTCAAGCATCTAAAATATGGACAGACAAGGTGAAGACTAAGGGTTGAGGGGGACCTTCAGAGGGAGCCTGACAGACATGGTAAAGTTAATTCCTTTATTTTACCAGGGAAGACATATTGAGACTTAGGTCTATTTTTTTTGTTTGTTTTTTTGTTTAATTTTACCCCCTTTTTCTCCCCAATTTCATGGTATCCAATTATTAGTAGTTACTATCTTGTCTCATCGCTACAACTCCCGTACAGGCTCGGGAGAGACGAAGGTCGAAAGCCATGCGTCCTCCCAAACACAACCCAACCAAGCAGCACTGCTTCTTAACACAGCGCACATCCAACCCGGAAGCACCAATGTGTCAGAGGAAACACTGTGCACCTGGCGACCTTGGTTAGCGTGCACTGCGCCCCGGCCCGCCACAGGAGTCGCTAGTGCGCGATGAGACAGAGACTATAGTTATGGCAAGTCAGTTAGGACATCTACTTTGTGCATGACACAAGTAAATGTTCCAACAATTACAGACAGATGATTTCACTTGTAATTCCAGTGGGTCAGACGTATAATTCACTGTATCACAATTCCAGAGGGTCAGATGTTTAAATACACTAAATTGACTGTGCCTTTAAACAGCTTGGAAAATTCCAGAAAATTATGTCATGGCTTTAGAAGCATCTGATGGCTAATTGACATCATTTGAGTCAATTGGAGGTTTATCTGTGGATGTATTTCAAGGCCTATCTTGAAACTCAGTGCCTCTTTGCTTGACATCATGGGAAAATCAAAAGATATCAGCCAAGACCTCAGGAAAAAAAATTGTAGACCTCCACAAGTCTGGTTCATCATTGGGAGCAATTTCCAAACGCCTGAAGGTACCACGTTCATCTGTACAAACAATAGTACACAAGTATAAACACCATGGGACCACGCAGCCATCATACCGCTAAGGAAGGAGACGCGTTCTGTCTCCTAGAGATGAACGTGCTTTGGTGCGAAAAGTGCAAATCAATCCCAGAACAACAGCAAAGGACCTTGTGATGATGCTGGAGGAAACAGATACAAAAGTATCTACAGTGGGGAGAACAAGTATTTGATACACTGCCGATTTTGCAGGTTTTCCTACTTACAAAGCATGTACAGGTCTGTAATTTTTATCATGGTTACACTTCAACTGTGAGAGATGGAATCGAAAACAAAAATCCAGAAAAACACGTATGATTTTTAAGTAATTAATTTGCTTAATATTGCATGACATAAGAATTTGATCACCTACCAAACAGTAAGAATTCCGGCTCTCACAGACCTGTTAGTTTTTCTTTAAGAGGCCCTCCTGTTCTCCACTCATTACTTGTATTAACTGCACACTCAATCAAACAGACTCCAACCTCTCCACAATGGCCAAGACCAGAGAGCTGTGTACATCAGGGATAAAATTGTAGACCTGCACAAGGCTGGGATGGGCTACAGGACAATAGGCAAGCAGCTTGGTGAGAAGGCAACAACTGTTGGCGCAATTATTAGAAAATGGAACAAGTTCAAGATGATGGTCAATCACCCTCGGTCTGGGGCTCCATGCAAGAGCTCACCTCGTGGGGCATCAATGATCATGAGTAAGGTGAGGGATCAGCCCAGAACTACACGGCAGGACCTGGTCAATGACCTGAAGAGAGCTGGGACCACAGTCTCAAAGAAAACCATTAGTAACACACTACGCCGTCATGGATTAAAATGCTGCAGCGCACGCAAGGTCCCCCTGCTCAAGCCAGCACATGTCCCGTCTGTAGTTTGCCAATGACCATCTGGCTGATCCAGAGGAGGAATGTGAGAAGGTCATGTGGTCTGATTAGACAAAAATAGAGCTTTTTGGTCTAAACTCCACTCACCGTGTTTGGAGAAAGAAGAAAGATGAGTACAACCCCTTGGCCAACAACCTCCTTCCCTCAGTAAGAACATTGAAGATGGGTCGTGGCTGAGTCTTCCAGCATGACAACGACCCGAAACACACAGCCAGGGCAACTAAGAAGTGGCTCCGTAAGAAGCATCGCAAAATCGGCAGTGTATCAAATAATTGTTCTCCCCACTGTATATTCACAGTAAAACTAGTGAATGAGGGAATGTTTTACTTGGATTAAATGTCAGGAATTGTGAAAAAATGAGTTTGAATGTATTTGGCTTAGGTGTATGTAAACTTCCGACTTCAACTGTATATACTCACACATTACAATTCAAAAACACAGTCATGGGAAGCAAAATATCACAAATCACCCAGAAAATGAATACCTAAAACAATAATCTAAACTACCAGAACATCAAGATTACATGTATTTTTTAATGCATTAAATCTAAAAGCAGATTTACCTAGCTCAATGGAGACCCTAGGAACCTCAATAGTTAACCAATCATGTGAACGGGTTAGGGAAGTCAGGTGTCTATACTTCAACAGCAAAGTTAGATAAGACAGAAGTTTATGAAGTAGGGCCTTGTAAACAAAAAGGGGGTAATGTAGAGCTCTACGGGTCTTTAGCGAAGTCCAGCTAAGCAGGCAATGATGAGTATCATAACTGTCAGAAACTAAGGGTTGAGGGGACCTTCAGATGGAGACAGACAGACAGGGTGACGACTAAGGGTTGAGGGGACCTTCAGATGGAGACAGACAGACAGACAGACAGACAGACAGACAGACAGACAGACAGACAGACAGACAGACAGACAGACAGACAGACAGACAGAGACAGTGTGCCATCACAGCAGCAAGATTTGTGACCTGTTGCCACGAGAAAAGGGCAACCAGTGAAGAACAAACACCATTGTAAATACAACCCATATTTATGCTTATTTATTTTATCTTGTGTCCTTTAACTATTTGTATATTGTATATATATATATATATAATATGACATTTGTAATGTCTTTACTGTTTTGAAACTTCTGTATGTGTAATGTTTACTGTTAATTTTGGTTGTTTTTCACTTTATATATTCACTTTGTATGTTGTCTACCTCACTTGCTTTGGCAATGTTAACACATGTTTCCCATGCCAATAAAGCCCTTGAATTGAATTGAATTGAATTGACAGACAAAGAGTTGAGGTGACCTTCAGAGGGAGTCTGACAGACAGGCAGGCAGACAGAGACAGGGTGGAGACTAAGGGTTGAAGGGGCCTTCAGATGGAAGTACTGCCATTTGGGAAGGAACACGTCCGTCAATTGATTGGTCAAACACTTGTGCGTACACACACACACACACACACACACACACACACACACACACACACACACACACACACACACACACACACACACACACACACGCGCGCGCGCGCACACGCACGCACGCACGCACGCACGCACGCACGCACGCACACACACACACACACACACACACACACACACACCAAGGTAAACCATTACCCTTGAGAAAGTGCATTGGTATCCTTAGGCTTTGGGAATGTGGAAATGTTTATAATCAGACCAATGTATTTCCCTTTGGTCATTGGAGAGGGACGTATTGAATGTGTATTTTATGAAAGCAAAGTTATTGATCTATCACAAATCAGACTCTTTCAAGGAAAGGAGAATCTATGGTCGATGCTTTCTCAAGCCCATGACAGGAGATGGGGTCCATTAGTGCACCATTTTCAGAGTTCTGTGAGATTTATGGAAATCAAAACTTACAACTTCAGGAAGTCGATGAGGAAATGATATCCAATGAGCTCGGACTCCAAAATTAAAATTCAATTTGTTCAATTGTTTAAAGGGGGGTAAGCTACAGTACATTACATTAAATCTGTATAATTATTTATATCAAAACCAACCAGGTGATAACCGACAGCCCAGTGCAGTGTTATTGTGATTACTACAGTTCAGGAGAAATGACAGACTGTTCCATTTGCAAACGAGGACATTTTATTGTTCTGCGTAGATTCATTCTGCAGTTTATAAATAGTACACTGTCCTGCACTTCGTTAAGCTTCCAGACTCGTTTTTCCCTATTACGATTATATATTTATTACATTTATTATTGTGAATAACCCTTGTCCCCTTGACATAATCAGCAATACAATTATTTTACTTTTATGGATAAGCTTGTATTATAACCCAACTGTTGTCTTTTCTCTATAGTAACAAATCAAATCAAATGTATTTATATAGCCCTTCGTCCATCAGCTGATATCTCAAAGTGCTGTACAGAAACACAGACTAAAACTCCAAACAGCAAGCAATGCAGGTGTAGAAGCACGGTGGCTAGGAAAAACTCCCTAGAAAGGCCAAAACCTAGGAAGAAAAATAGAGAGGAACCAGCCTTTGAGGGGTGGCCAGTCTGGAGTGTGTTATTGAATATGACGTTCTGCAGCATACATTTTCATGGCACTGCTAACTGAATGTCATTACCACAGGTGCTGCTAATTTGGAGCTTCATTAGCTCGGCTACGGTGCCACAAATGGATTAGTTTTGTGTATACCTGTACGGTTTTGGTTTCATATTTGGCAGTAACTTCCAAAAATAAATTTGATGTAATTTTTGCGATGTGTCTGAGACAGCATGAACATTTGAGATTAGGGAAACACTTTTTATTTATAGAAAGCTCATATAATATTCCTCTGTCCCCATTGGTTATCATCCTGTTATCAAATCAAATTGTATTTGTGTCACGCCTTGGTCATAGTGTTTTGTGTTTCGTTATATATTTGGTCAGGCCAGGGTGTGACATGGGTTTATATGTTGTGTTTCGTATTGGGTTTTTGTCGGCATTGGGATTGCGGCTGAGTAGGGGTGTAGCTTAGGTTGGCAGAGTCAGGTGATTCTCGTTGTCTCTGATTGGGAACCATATTTAGGTAGCCGGGGTTTCACTGTGTATTTCGTGGGTGATTGTTCCTGTCTCTGTGTAGTGTTCACCAGATAGGCTGTAATTAGGTTTCACGTTCCGTTTGTTGTTTTGTATTTGTATAGTTATTTCATGTATCGCTTTTTTCATTAAAGACATGAGTAAGCACCACGCTACATTTCGGTCCGACTCTCTTTCGACGAACGAACGCCGTTACAGAATCACCCACCACACACGGAGCGAGTGGTGTGGTAACAGGCAACGACAGCAGGAGCAGCGAAAGGAGGATGAATTATTCGGAGAATGGACATGGGAAGACGTGTTGGATGGCAAAGGTTGTTACACTTGGGAGGAGATACTGACAGGAAGAGATCGCCTCCCATGGGAACAGGTGGAGGCACTTAGGAGAGCAGAGGCAGCAGGAGATAGGAGCCGACGATACGAGGGAAGGAAGCCCGAAAAGCAGCCCCAAAAATGTATTAGGGGGGGGCTCAGGGGGCTTACAGGGAGTATGGCTATGCCAGGTAGGAGACCTGCGCAAACTCCCTGTGCTTACCGGGGGGCTAGAGAGACCGGGCAGGCACCGTGTTATGCTATGGAGCGCACTGGGTTTCCAGTGCGGGTGCATAGCCCGGTGCGGTTCATACCAGCCCTTCGTATTGGCCGGGCTAGAGTGGGCATCGAGCCAGGTAAGGTTTGGCAGGCTCGGTGCTCAAGAGCTCCAGTGCGCCTGCACGGTCCGGTCTATCCAGAGCCACCTCCACACACCAGTCCTCCGGTAGCAGCTCCCCGCACCAGGCTTCCTGTGCGTGTCCTCGGCCCAGTACCACCAGTGCCAGCACCACGCATCAGGCCTACAGTGCGCCTCGCCTCTCCTGCGCTGCCGGAGCCTCCCGCCTGTTCAGCACTATCAGAGCGTTCCTCCTCTACAGCGCTGCTGGAGTCTTATGTCTGTTCAGCGCTATCAGAGCCTTTCTCCTCTCCTGCGCTACCGGAGCCTCCTGCCTGTTCGGAGCAGCCTGAGCTGTCAGTCTGCATGAAGCAGCCAGAGCTGTCAGTCTGTATGAAGCAGCCAGAGCTGTCAGACTGCATGAAGCAGCCAGAGCTGTCAGTCTGCAAAGAGCTGTCAGTCTGCAAGGAGCTGCCAGTCTGAAAGAAGCTGCCAGCCTGCAAGGAGCTGTCAGTCTGCAAGGATCTGTCAGCCTGCATGGAGCAGCCAGAGTTGTCAGTCTGCAAGGGGCTGTCAGTCTGCAAGGAGCTGCCAGTCTGCAGGGAGCTGCCAGTCTGCAAGGAGCTGCCAGTCTGCAAGGTGCTGCCAGCCTGCATTGAGCAGCCAGAGCTGTCAGTCTGCATGATGCAGCCAGAGCTGTCAGTCTGCATGGAGCAGCCAGAGATGTCAGTCTGCATAGAGCAGCTAGATCCGCCAGTCAGCCATGATCTTCTAGATCTGCCAGTCAACCAGATTCTTCCAGATCTGCCAGTCAACCAGATTCTTCCAGATCTGCCAGTCAACCAGTCTCTTCCAGATCTGCCAGTCAACCAGTCTCTTCGAGATTTGCCAGTCAACCAGAATCTTCCAGATCCGCCAGCCAGCCAGGATCTACTGGAGCCTACTACCTGCCTGAGCTTCATAATATAATAAATAATAATAATATAATAATATATATAATATAATAATATATAATAATAATATATGCCATTTAGCTGACGCTTTTATCCAAAGCGACTTACAGTCATGTGTGCATACATTCTACGTATGGGTGGTCCCGGGAATCGAACCCACTACCCTGGCGTTACAAGCGCCATGCTCTACCAACTGAGCCACAGAAGGACCACATCTCAGTACTGGGCTTCCTCTCAGTACTGGGCTTTCTCTCAGTACTGGGCTTTCTCTCAGTCCCGGGCTTCCCCTCAGTCCCGGGCTTCCCCTCAGTCCCGGGCTTCCCCTCAGTCCCGGGCTGCCCCTCAGTCCCGAGCTGCCCCTCAGTCCCGAGCTGCCCCTCAGTCCCGAGCTTCCTCTCAGTCCCGAGCTTCCCCTCAGTCCTGAGCTTCCCCTCAGTCCCGAGCTGCCTCAGTCCCGAGCTGCCCCTCAGTCCCGAGCTGCCCCTCAGTTCAGTGGGGTTCTGGGTGAGGACTATTAAGCCATGGTCGGCGGCGAGGGTGGATTATCCCAGGACGCGAAGGGGAGGAACTATGACATTAATGGAGTGGGGTCCACGTCCCGAGCCGGAACCGCCTCCATGGACAGGCGCCCACCCGGACCCTCCCTATGGTTTTGAGGTGCGTCCGGAGTCCGCACCTTAGGGGGGTTCTGTCACGCCTTGGTCATTGTGTTTTGTGTTTTCGTTATATATTTGGTCAGGCCAGGGTGTGACATGGGTTTATGTTATTGTATTTTCGTATTGGGGTTTGTAGTATTTGGGATCGCGGCTGATTAGGGGTGTTGTATAAGCTTGGCTGCCTGAGGCGGTTCTCAATCAGAGTCAGGTGATTCTCGTTGTCTCTGATTGGGAACCGTATTTAGGTAGCCTGGTTTCGCTTTGTATTTCGTGGGTGATTGTTCCTGTCTCTGTGTAGTGTTCACCAGATAGGCTGTAATAGGTTTCACGTTCCGTTTGTTGTTTTGTATTTTGTATATTACGTTATTTTTCATGTGTCACTTTTTCTATTAAAGTCATGAGTAACCACTACGCTGCATTTCGGTTCGACTCTCTTTTGACAAACGAAGAAC
The DNA here is from genome assembly GCF_023373465.1 of Oncorhynchus keta. Lineage (NCBI taxonomy): Eukaryota > Metazoa > Chordata > Actinopteri > Salmoniformes > Salmonidae > Oncorhynchus > Oncorhynchus keta. The sequence continues at coordinate 30,727,374 of NC_068440.1, read as the reverse complement.
GCCGTTACAGTGAATGTCCTCATTGTTAATGCACTGTGGGAAAAACCTTTTGGCATGACGAATCCAAGCTCGATATTGGTATGCATTGATGTTCCACCTCCATGCTGAAAATAATTCCTCAATACATTTGAGGAAAGGAGAGTGTGGGGGCAGGTACAGGGTCACCAATGGGCCTGGATGGACCCGAAACCTACGCCTGAACCTGAAGCCTGAACCACCTGGTGGAACCTGACAAATAAAAAGATGTATATATATATATATATATATATATATATATATATATATATATATATATATATATATATATATATATATATTTTATTGATCACATACACATGGTTAGTAGATGGAGAGCCTTACGGTTGTGGACGGAGCAGTTGCCGTACCAGGCGGTGACACAGGCCGACAGGATGCTCTCGATTGTGCATCTGTAGAAGATTGTGAGTGTTTTTGGTGACAAGCCAAATTTCTTCAGCCTCCTGAGGGATGTGTACGCGGAGGATCTTAAAGCTTTCCACCTTCTCCACAACTGTCCCATCGATGTGGATAGGGGGGTGCTCCCTCTGCTGTTTCCTGAAGTTAATCATCTTCTTTGTTTTGTTGACTATGAGTGTGAGGTTATTTTCCTGACACCGCACTCTGAGAGCCCTCACTTCCTCCCTGTAGGTCGTCTCTTCGTTGTTGGTGTTCAAGCCTACCACTGCAGTGTCGTCCGCAAACTTGATGATTGAGCTGGAGGCGTGCATGGCCACGCAGTCATGGGTGAACAGGGAGTACAGGAGAGGGCTGAGAACGCACCCTTGAGGGGCCCCAGTGTTGAGGATCAACCGGGTGGAGATGTTGTTTCCTACCCTCACCACCTGGGGGTGGCCCGTCAGAAAGTCCAGGACCCAGTTGCTCAGGGCGGGGTCGAGACCCAGGGTCTCGAGCTTAATGACGAGTTTGGAGGGTACTATGGTGTTAAATGCTGAGTTATAATCGATGAACAGCCTTCTTACATAGGTATTCCTCCTGTCCAGATGGATTAGGGCAGTGTGCAGTGTGATTGCAATTGCATCGTCTGTGAACCTATTGGGGCGGTAAGCAAATTGGAGTGGGTCTAGTGTGTCATGTGGAATGGAGGTGATATGCTCCTTGACTAGTCTCTCAAAGAACTTCATGATGACGGAAGTGAGTGCTACGAGGCGATAGTCGTTTAACTCCGTTACCTTAGCTTTCTTGGGAACAGGAACAATGGTGGCCCTCTTGAAGCATGTTGGAAGAGCAGGGATTGATTGAATATGTCCATAAACACACCAGCCAGCTGGTCTGCGGATGCTCTGAGGCTAGGGATGCCGGCAGCCTTGCGAGGGTTAACACATTTAAATGTTTTACTCACGTTGGCTGCGGTGAAGGAGAGCCCGCATGTTTTGCATCGGGCCGTGTCAGTGGCACTGTGTTTTCCTCAAACCGTGTAAAGAAGTTGTTTAGTTTGTCTGGGAGCAAGACGTCGGTGTCCACGATGGGGCTGGTTTTCTTTTTGTAATCTGTGATTGACTGTGGACCCTGCCACATATGTCTCGTATCTGAGCCATTCAATTGTGACTCTACTTTTTCTCTGTACTGATGCTTAGCTTGTTTGATTGCATTGTGGAGGGAATAACTACACTGTTTGTATTCGATCATGTTTCTGGTCGCCTTGTCATGATTAAAATTAGTGGTTGGCGCTTTCAGTTTTGCGCGAATGCTGCCATCAATCCATGGTTTCTGGTTGGGGAAGGTTTTAATAGTCACCGTGGGTACAACATCACCGATGCACTTGCTAATAAACTCGCTCACCGAACCAGCGTATACATCAATGTTGTTGTCTGAGGCTATCTGGAACATATCCCAGTCCACGTGATCGAAGCAATCTTGAAGCGTGGAATCAGATTGGTCGGACCAGAGTTGAACAGACCTGAGCACGGGCGTTTCCTGCTTTAGTTAGAGTCTATAGGCTGAGAGCATCAAAGTGGTGTCGTGGTCAGATTTGCCGATAGGAGGGCGAGGGAGGGCTTTGTATGCGTCACGGAAGTTAGATTATCAATGATTCAGATATGGTAGTGCATTCGATATGCTGATCAAATTTAGGGAGCCTTGTTTTCAGGTTAGCCTTGTTAAAATCCCCAGCTACAGTAAATGCAGCCTCAGGATATGTGGTTTCCAGTTTACATAGTGTCCAATGATGTTCTTTCAGGGCCGTCGAGGTGTCTGCTTGGCGGGTATATATACGGCTGTGACTATAATTGAAGAGAATTCTCTTGGTAGATAATGCTGTTGGCATTTGATTGTAAGGAATTCTAGGTCAGGTGAACAAAAGGACTTGAGTTCCTGTATGTTGTTATGATCACACCACGACTCATTAATCGTTAAGGCATACAGCCCCGCCCTTCTTCTTACCAGAGAGATGTTTGTTTCTTTTGGAACGATGCGTGAAAAATCCAGGTGGCTGTACCTACTCTGATAGCGTATCCCGAGTGAGCCATGCTTCCGGGAAACAGAGAATGTTACAAACTCTGATGTCTCTCTGGAAGGCAACCCTTGCTCGAATTTCGTCTACCTTGTTGTCAAGAGACTGGACATTGGCGAGTAGTATAGTCAGGAGCGGTGAGTGACATGCCCGTCTACGGAGCCTGACCAGAAGACCGCTCCGTCTGCCCCTTCTGTGGCGCCGTTGTTTTGGGTCGCCTACTGGGTTCCGATCCAATGTCCTGGGTGGTGGTCCGAACAGAGGATCCACTTCGGGAAAGTTGTATTCCTGGTCGTAATGTTGGTAAGTTGACGTTGCTCTTATATCCAATAGTTCTTCCCGGCTGTATGTAATAAGATTTAAGATTTCCCGGGTAACAGTACAAGAAATTATACATAAAAAATAAAATACCACATAGTTTCCTAAGAACGCGAAGCGAGGCGACCATCTCTCTCAGCGACATCATTGTCCCACACAATGAAATAGGGGACCCCTTCACCTTGACAGGCCTTCTGAATCTCATTGAGAAACACAATAAGGTGTGCAGCATTGTAGGATCCAAGCAATGGCCTACGTCCTACCACACTATCTTCAGAGATAGCTGCGTACATGGAGGTGTTTCCCCCACGCTGTCCAGGCACTTTGACACCCCTGTTGGCCGATGAGGTTCCTCCCACGGGGCAGAGTTTTGACCAGGTTGAAGCCCGCTTCATAAACAAAGATATACTTGTGATGGTTCACAGCAGCATCCAGCACCATCACCTTCTAAAAATGTATTTTGGTTAGTTATTTTTACAGTATAGTTCCAGCATGATATTGTGAAGTTGCATGTGCATTAATAGTAACAGTAATACAGTATATAGTACTGTACCTGAATACAGTATATAGTACTGCCCACAGTTGTTTCACCCGGTCGTTGGTTCTCTCAAAAGGCACCAGGTAAATGTGTTTCATAGATACCTCGTGTCTCAGGTGATTGTTGGTAGGTCGATGGATGCCACTTTGGTAAAGGTGTCATCGTTCTCAATGGCCTGCTTTATTGAGGACAGCCATATGTCATTCCTGGCCCTCACCATTTCCACCGCTGTCCACTCCTGCTGGTCGGTCAGCACATGGCCACCACCATGGGGTCTTCTGTCAATTCTGAGAGTAGAACAGAGTCTACTGTCCATAGATCATACTGGAAGAATACTGGAACATGATTTGTGAATTGACATGCATTACAATATGTTATTTACTGTAAATGTAATGGTAATGCATAGTGCATATCCTGCAAATTTACCAGTTTTCTTGGTGAAATGTTCTCATGATCGAATTGATAGTTGATCTTTTCAGATTGGGGTGAACTAACCTAACTAATCAGCCTCTGCCATGGTACGGCATCTGTTTACCACATGGTCAACGACGATGGCCCTGGCTTCATTAGACACAACAGATCCCTGCCGTCTGCCTCCCTATCTCTGATGTCCACCTCTTTAACGGGGCCTATGCCCAACTCTTTGACCTCTTTGATGGGACCCATGCTTACCTCTTTGATAGGGCCCTTGTCCACCTCTTTAACCTCTTTGATGGGGCCCATACCTTCCTCTTTGATGGGACCCATGCACACCTCTTTGATGGGGCTCATGCACACCTATTTGATGGGGCCCATGCCCACCTTTTTGACGGGGCCCATGCCCACCTTTTTGACCTCTGATGGGGTCCATTCCCACCTCTTTGACCTCTCTGATGGGGCCCATGCCCACCTCTTTGACCTCTTTGACGGGGCCCATGCCCACCTCTTTGACCTCTCTGATGGGGTCCATTCCCACCTCTTTGACCTCTTTGACGGGGCCCATGCCCACCTCTTTGACCTCTCTGATGGGGTCCATTCCCACCTCTTTGACCTCTCTGATGGGGCCCACGCCTACCTCTTTGACCTCTTTGACGGGGCCCATGCCCAGCTCTTTGACCTCTCTGATGGGGCCCATGCCCACCTCTTTGACCTCTTTGACGGGGCCCATGCTCACCTCTTTGACCTCTTTGACGGGGCCCATGCTCACCTCTTTGACCTCTTTGATGGGGCCTATGCACAACTCTTTGATGGGGCCCTTGTCCACCTCTTTGATGGGGCCCATACCCACCTCTTTGTGGGGCCCATGCCCTTCTCTTTGATGGGGCCCTTGTCCACCTCTTTGATGGGGCCCATACCCACCTCTTTGTGGGGCCCATGCCCACCTCTTTGATGGGGCCCATACCCACCTCTTTGTGGGGCCCATACCCACCTCTTTGATGAGGCCCATACCCACCTCTTTGTGGGGCCCATGCCCACCTCTTTGATGGGGCCCTTCTCCACCTCTTTGATGGGGCCCATGACCATCTCCTCTCGTCCATGAGCTGTTTGATTTCTTCCCCTGTCCATCCTGCTCCATGTTGAAAGAAATTACAAGTGTTCACACTCCCCCTTTTATATGGTGACTCAAGGGTAGTTACCACTATGTAAAGTCAATTAGCAATAACCAGTAGTCATTATGTATGGTTATCAAGTATCATACATGTCATAAGATGTTTATACTTTACAGTAGTCATTATGTATGGTTATCAAGTATCATACATGTCATTAGATGTTTATACTTTACAGTAGTCATTATGTATGGTTATCATGTATCATACATGTCATTTAGATGTTTATAAGTTACAGTAGTCATTATGTATGGTTATCAAGTATCATACATGTTATTTAGATGTTTATAAGTTACAGTAGTCATTATGTATGGTTATCATGTATCATACATGTCATTAGATGTTTATAATTTACAGTAGTCATTATGTATGGTTATCAAGTATCATACATGTCATTAGATGTTTATACTTTACAGTAGTCATTATGTATGGTTATCAAGTATCATACATGTCATAAGATGTTTATACTTTACAGTAGTCATTATGTATGGTTATCATGTATCATACATGTCATTTAGATGTTTATAAGTTACAGTAGTCATTATGTATGGTTATCAAGTATCATACATGTCATTTAGATGTTTATAAGTTACAGTAGTCATTATGTATGGTTATCATGTATCATACATGTCATTAGATGTTTATAATTTACAGTAGTCATTATGTATGGTTATCATGTATCATACATGTCATTAGATGTTTATAAGTTACAGTAGTCATTATGTATGGTTATCATGTATCATACATGTCATTAGATGTTTATAATTTACAGTAGTCATTATGTATGGTTATCAAGTATCATACATGTCATTAGATGTTTATAATTTACAGTAGTCATTATGTATGGTTATCATGTATCATACATGTCATTAGATGTTTATACTTTACAGTAGTCATTATGTATGGTTATCATGTATCATACATGTCATTAGATGTTTATACTTTACAGTAGTCATTATGTATGGTTATCATGTATCATACATGTCATTAGATGTTTATAATTTACAGTAGTCATTATGTATGGTTATCAAGTATCATACATGTCATTAGATGTTTATAATTTACAGTAGTCATTATGTATGGTTATCAAGTATGGTTATCATCATACATGTCATTAGATGTTTATAATTTACAGTAGTCATTATGTATGGTTATCAAGTATCATACATGTCATTAGATGTTTATAATTTACAGTAGTCATTATGTATGGTTATCAAGTATCATACATGTCATTAGATGTTTATAATTTACAGTAGTCATTATGTATGGTTATCAAGTATCATACATGTCATTAGATGTTTATAATTTACAGTAGTCATTATGTATGGTTATCAAGTATCATACATGTCATTAGATGTTTATAATTTACAGTAGTCATTATGTATGGTTATCAAGTATCATACATGTCATTAGATGTTTATAATTTACAGTAGTCATTATGTATGGTTATCAAGTATCATACATGTCATTAGATGTTTATAATTTACAGTAGTCATTATGTATGGTTATCAAGTATCATACATGTCATTAGATGTTTATAATTTACAGTAGTCATTATGTATGGTTATCAAGTATCATACATGTCATTAGATGTTTATAATTTACAGTAGTCATTATGTATGGTTATCAAGTATCATACATGTCATTAGATTTTTATAATTTACAGTAGTCATTATGTATGGTTATCAAGTATCATACATGTCATTAGATGTTTATAATTTACAGTAGTCATTATGTATGGTTATCAAGTATCATACATGTCATTAGATGTTTATAATTTACAGTAGTCATTATGTATGGTTATCAAGTATCATACATGTCATTAGATGTTTATAATTTACAGTAGTCATTATGTATGGTTATCAAGTATCATACATGTCATTAGATGTTTATACTTTACAGTAGTCATTATGTATGGTTATCATGTATCATACATGTCATTAGATGTTTATACTTTACAGTAGTCATTATCTATGGTTATCATGTATCATACATGTCATTAGATGTTTATAATTTACAGTAGTCATTATGTATGGTTATCATGTATCATACATGTCATTAGATGTTTATAATTTACAGTAGTCATTATGTATGGTTATCATGTATCATACATGTCATTAGATGTTTATAAGTTACAGTAGTCATTATGTATGGTTATCATGTATCATACATGTCATTAGATGTTTATAATTTACAGTAGTCATTATGTATGGTTATCATGTATCATACATGTCATTAGATGTTTATACTTTACAGTAGTCATTATGTATGGTTATCATGTATCATACATGTCATTTAGATGTTTATAAGTTACAGTAGTCATTATGTATGGTTATCAAGTATCAAACATGTCATAAGATGTTTATACTTTACAGTTGTCATTATGTATGGTTATCATGTATCATACATGTCATTTAGATGTTTATAAGTTACAGTAGTCATTATGTATGGTTATCAAGTATCATACATGTCATTTAGATGTTTATAAGTTACAGTAGTCATTATGTATGGTTATCAAGTATCATACATGTCATAAGATGTTTATACTTTACAGTAGTCATTATGTATGGTTATCATGTATCATACATGTCATTTAGATGTTTATAAGTTACAGTAGTCATTATGTATGGTTATCAAGTATCATACATGTCATTTAGATGTTTATAAGTTACAGTAGTCATTATGTATGGTTATCATGTATCATACATGTCATTAGATGTTTATAATTTACAGTAGTCATTATGTATGGTTATCATGTATCATACATGTCATTAGATGTTTATACTTTACAGTAGTCATTATGTATGGTTATCAAGTATCATACATGTCATTTAGATGTTTATAAGTTACAGTAGTCATTATGTATGGTTATCAAGTATCATACATGTCATAAGATGTTTATACTTTACAGTAGTCATTATGTATGGTTATCATGTATCATACATGTCATTTAGATGTTTATAAGTTACAGTAGTCATTATGTATGGTTATCAAGTATCATACATGTCATTTAGATGTTTATAAGTTACAGTAGTCATTATGTATGGTTATCATGTATCATACATGTCATTAGATGTTTATAATTTACAGTAGTCATTATGTATGGTTATCAAGTATCATACATGTCATTAGATGTTTATAATTTACAGTAGTCATTATGTATGGTTATCATGTATCATACATGTCATTATATGTTTATAAGTTACAGTAGTCATTATGTATGGTTATCAAGTATCATACATGTCATTAGATGTTTATACTTTACAGTAGTCATTATGTATGGTTATCATGTATCATACATGTCATTAGATGTTTATACTTTACAGTAGTCATTATGTATGGTTATCATGTATCATACATGTCATTAGATGTTTATAATTTACAGTAGTCATTATGTATGGTTATCAAGTATCATACATGTCATTAGATGTTTATACTTTACAGTAGTCATTATGTATGGTTATCATGTATCATACATGTCATTAGATGTTTATAAGTTACAGTAGTCATTATGTATGGTTATCATGTATCATACATGTCATTAGATGTTTATAATTTACAGTAGTCATTATGTATGGTTATCATGTATCATACATGTCATTAGATGTTTATACTTTACAGTAGTCATTATGTATGGTTATCATGTATCATACATGTCATTAGATGTTTATACTTTACAGTAGTCATTATGTATGGTTATCAAGTATCATACATGTCATTAGATGTTTATAATTTACAGTAGTCATTATGTATGGTTATCAAGTATCATACATGTCATTAGATGTTTATAATTTACAGTAGTCATTATGTATGGTTATCAAGTATCATACATGTCATTAGATGTTTATAATTTACAGTAGTCATTATGTATGGTTATCAAGTATCATACATGTCATTAGATGTTTATAATTTACAGTAGTCATTATGTATGGTTATCAAGTATCATACATGTCATTAGATGTTTATAATTTACAGTAGTCATTATGTATGGTTATCAAGTATCATACATGTCATTAGATGTTTATAATTTACAGTAGTCATTATGTATGGTTATCAAGTATCATACATGTCATTAGATGTTTATAATTTACAGTAGTCATTATGTATGGTTATCAAGTATCATACATGTCATTAGATGTTTATAATTTACAGTAGTCATTATGTATGGTTATCAAGTATCATACATGTCATTAGATGTTTATACTTTACAGTAGTCATTATGTATGGTTATCATGTATCATACATGTCATTAGATGTTTATACTTTACAGTAGTCATTATCTATGGTTATCATGTATCATACATGTCATTAGATGTTTATAATTTACAGTAGTCATTATGTATGGTTATCATGTATCATACATGTCATTAGATGTTTATAATTTACAGTAGTCATTATGTATGGTTATCATGTATCATACATGTCATTAGATGTTTATACTTTACAATAGTCATTATGTATGGTTATCATGTATCATACATGTCATTTAGATGTTTATAATTTACAGTAGTCATTATGTATGGTTATCAAGTATCATACATGTCATTAGATGTTTATACTTTACAGTAGTCATTATGTATGGTTATCAAGTATCATACATGTCATTAGATGTTTATAATTTACAGTAGTCATTATGTATGGTTATCAAGTATCATACATGTCATTAGATGTTTATAATTTACAGTAGTCATTATGTATGGTTATCAAGTATCATACATGTCATTAGATGTTTATAATTTACAGTAGTCATTATGTATGGTTATCAAGTATCATACATGTCATTAGATGTTTATAATTTACAGTAGTCATTATGTATGGTTATCAAGTATCATACATGTCATTAGATGTTTATAATTTACAGTAGTCATTATGTATGGTTATCAAGTATCATACATGTCATTAGATGTTTATAATTTACAGTAGTCATTATGTATGGTTATCAAGTATCATACATGTCATTAGATGTTTATAATTTACAGTAGTCATTATGTATGGTTATCAAGTATCATACATGTCATTAGATTTTATAATTTACAGTAGTCATTATGTATGGTTATCAAGTATCATACATGTCATTAGATGTTTATAATTTACAGTAGTCATTATGTATGGTTATCAAGTATCATACATGTCATTAGATGTTTATAATTTACAGTAGTCATTATGTATGGTTATCAAGTATCATACATGTCATTAGATGTTTATAATTTACAGTAGTCATTATGTATGGTTATCAAGTATCATACATGTCATTAGATGTTTATACTTTACAGTAGTCATTATGTATGGTTATCATGTATCATACATGTCATTAGATGTTTATACTTTACAGTAGTCATTATCTATGGTTATCATGTATCATACATGTCATTAGATGTTTATAATTTACAGTAGTCATTATGTATGGTTATCATGTATCATACATGTCATTAGATGTTTATAATTTACAGTAGTCATTATGTATGGTTATCATGTATCATACATGTCATTAGATGTTTATAAGTTACAGTAGTCATTATGTATGGTTATCATGTATCATACATGTCATTAGATGTTTATAATTTACAGTAGTCATTATGTATGGTTATCATGTATCATACATGTCATTAGATGTTTATACTTTACAGTAGTCATTATGTATGTTTATCATGTATCATACATGTCATTTAGATGTTTATAAGTTACAGTAGTCATTATGTATGGTTATCAAGTATCAAACATGTCATAAGATGTTTATACTTTACAGTTGTCATTATGTATGGTTATCATGTATCATACATGTCATTTAGATGTTTATAAGTTACAGTAGTCATTATGTATGGTTATCAAGTATCATACATGTCATTTAGATGTTTATAAGTTACAGTAGTCATTATGTATGGTTATCAAGTATCATACATGTCATAAGATGTTTATACTTTACAGTAGTCATTATGTATGGTTATCATGTATCATACATGTCATTTAGATGTTTATAAGTTACAGTAGTCATTATGTATGGTTATCAAGTATCATACATGTCATTTAGATGTTTATAAGTTACAGTAGTCATTATGTATGGTTATCATGTATCATACATGTCATTAGATGTTTATAATTTACAGTAGTCATTATGTATGGTTATCATGTATCATACATGTCATTAGATGTTTATACTTTACAGTAGTCATTATGTATGGTTATCAAGTATCATACATGTCATTTAGATGTTTATAAGTTACAGTAGTCATTATGTATGGTTATCAAGTATCATACATGTCATAAGATGTTTATACTTTACAGTAGTCATTATGTATGGTTATCATGTATCATACATGTCATTTAGATGTTTATAAGTTACAGTAGTCATTATGTATGGTTATCAAGTATCATACATGTCATTTAGATGTTTATAAGTTACAGTAGTCATTATGTATGGTTATCATGTATCATACATGTCATTAGATGTTTATAATTTACAGTAGTCATTATGTATGGTTATCAAGTATCATACATGTCATTAGATGTTTATAATTTACAGTAGTCATTATGTATGGTTATCATGTATCATACATGTCATTATATGTTTATAAGTTACAGTAGTCATTATGTATGGTTATCAAGTATCATACATGTCATTAGATGTTTATACTTTACAGTAGTCATTATGTATGGTTATCATGTATCATACATGTCATTAGATGTTTATACTTTACAGTAGTCATTATGTATGGTTATCATGTATCATACATGTCATTAGATGTTTATAATTTACAGTAGTCATTATGTATGGTTATCAAGTATCATACATGTCATTAGATGTTTATACTTTACAGTAGTCATTATGTATGGTTATCATGTATCATACATGTCATTAGATGTTTATAAGTTACAGTAGTCATTATGTATGGTTATCATGTATCATACATGTCATTAGATGTTTATAATTTACAGTAGTCATTATGTATGGTTATCATGTATCATACATGTCATTAGATGTTTATACTTTACAGTAGTCATTATGTATGGTTATCATGTATCATACATGTCATTAGATGTTTATACTTTACAGTAGTCATTATGTATGGTTATCAAGTATCATACATGTCATTAGATGTTTATAATTTACAGTAGTCATTATGTATGGTTATCAAGTATCATACATGTCATTAGATGTTTATAATTTACAGTAGTCATTATGTATGGTTATCAAGTATCATACATGTCATTAGATGTTTATAATTTACAGTAGTCATTATGTATGGTTATCAAGTATCATACATGTCATTAGATGTTTATAATTTACAGTAGTCATTATGTATGGTTATCAAGTATCATACATGTCATTAGATGTTTATAATTTACAGTAGTCATTATGTATGGTTATCAAGTATCATACATGTCATTAGATGTTTATAATTTACAGTAGTCATTATGTATGGTTATCAAGTATCATACATGTCATTAGATGTTTATAATTTACAGTAGTCATTATGTATGGTTATCAAGTATCATACATGTCATTAGATGTTTATAATTTACAGTAGTCATTATGTATGGTTATCAAGTATCATACATGTCATTAGATGTTTATACTTTACAGTAGTCATTATGTATGGTTATCATGTATCATACATGTCATTAGATGTTTATACTTTACAGTAGTCATTATCTATGGTTATCATGTATCATACATGTCATTAGATGTTTATAATTTACAGTAGTCATTATGTATGGTTATCATGTATCATACATGTCATTAGATGTTTATAATTTACAGTAGTCATTATGTATGGTTATCATGTATCATACATGTCATTAGATGTTTATACTTTACAATAGTCATTATGTATGGTTATCATGTATCATACATGTCATTTAGATGTTTATAATTTACAGTAGTCATTATGTATGGTTATCAAGTATCATACATGTCATTAGATGTTTATACTTTACAGTAGTCATTATGTATGGTTATCATGTATCATACATGTCATTAGATGTTTATACTTTACAGTAGTCATTATGTATGGTTATCATGTATCATACATGTCATTAGATGTTTATAATTTACAGTAGTCATTATGTATGGTTATCAAGTATCATACATGTCATTAGATGTTTATACTTTACAGTAGTCATTATGTATGGTTATCATGTATCATACATGTCATTAGATGTTTATACTTTACAGTAGTCATTATGTATGGTTATCATGTATCATACATGTCATTAGATGTTTATAAGTTACAGTAGTCATTATGTATGGTTATCATGTATCATACATGTCATTAGATGTTTATACTTTACAGTAGTCATTATGTATGGTTATCATGTATCATACATGTCATTAGATGTTTATACTTTACAGTAGTCATTATGTATGGTTATCATGTATCATACATGTCATTAGATGTTTATACTTTACAGTAGTCATTATGTATGGTTATCAAGTATCATACATGTCATTTAGATGTTTATAATTTACAGTAGTCATTATGTATGGTTATCATGTATCATACATGTCATTAGATGTTTATACTTTACAGTAGTCATTATGTATGGTTATCAAGTATCATACATGTCATTTAGATGTTTATAATTTACAGTAGTCATTATGTATGGTTATCATGTATCATACATGTCAGTAGATGATTATACTTTACAGTAGTCATTATGTATGGTTATCAAGTATCATACATGTCATTTAGATGTTTATACTTTACAGTAGTCATTATGTATGGTTATCAAGTATCATACATGTCATTAGATGTTTATACTTTACAGTAGTCATTATGTATGGTTATCAAGTATCATACATGTCATTAGATGTTTATACTTTACAGTAGATATTATGTATGGTTATCAAGTATCATACATGTCATTTACCAGGTGGCGTGGCGAGAATCTGTCTCCTCACCACGCGCTCTCACCACTGGTGTCCCCCAGGGCTCTGTTCTAGGCCCTCTCCTATTCTCGCTATACACCAAGTCACTTGGCTCTGTCATAACCTCACATGGTCTCTCCTATCATTGCTATGCAGACGACACACAATTAATCTTCTCCTTTCCCCCTACTGATGACCAGGTGGCGAATCGCATCTCTGCATGTCTGGCAGACATATCAGTGTGGATGACGGATCACCACCTCAAGCTGAACCTCGGCAAGACGGAGCTGCTCTTCCTCCCGGGGAAGGATTGCCCGTTCCATGATCTCGCCATCACGGTTGACAACTCCATTGTGTCCTCCTCCCAGAGCGCTAAGAACCTTGGCGTGATCCTGGACAACACCCTGTCGTTCTGAACTAACATCAAGGCGGTGGCCCGTTCCTGTAGGTTCATGCTTTACAACATCCGCAGAGTACGACCCTGCCTCACACAGGAAGCGGCGCAGGTCCTAATCCAGGCACTTGTCATCTCCCCTCTGGATTACTGCAACTCGCTGTTGGCTGGGCTCCCTGCCTGTGCCATCAAACCCCTACAACTCATCCAGAACGCCGCAGCCCGTCTGGTCTTCAACCTTCCCAAGTTCTCTCATGTCACCCCGCTCCTCCGCTCTCTCCACTGGCTTCCAGTTGAAGCTCGCATCCGCTACAAGACCATGGTGCTTGCCTACGGAGCTGTGAGGGGAACGGCACCTCAGTACCTCCAGGCTCTGATCAGGCCCTACACCCAAACAAGGGCACTGCGTTCATCCACCTCTGGCCTGCTCGCCTCCCTACCACTGAGGAAGTACAGTTCCCGCTCAGCCCAGTCAAAACTGTTCGCTGCTCTGGCCCCCCAATGGTGGAACAAACTCCCTCACGACGCCAGGACAGCGGAGTCAATCACCACCTTCCGGAGACACCTGAAACCCCACCTCTTTAAGGAATACCTAGGATAGGATAAGTAATCCTTCTCACCCCCCCCCCCCTAAAAGATTTAGATGCACTATTGTAAAGTGGCTGTTCCACTGGATGTCATAAGGTGAATGCACCAATTTGTAAGTCGCTCTGGATAAGAGCGTCTGCTAAATGACTTAAATGTAAATGTAATTTAGATGTTTATACTTTACAGTAGTCATTTTGTATGGTTATCAAGTATCATACATGTCATTTAGATGTTTATACTTTACAAACACACATTCTATTTCTGAAGTTCTCAAAATCCATATTTGGTAGACAAACCAGTTTAAAATCTTTAGGTTAACCAAACGGTTAAGTGGTTAACAATTAAGCACAGTTGGATTAAGTGATGGTCAAATCTATTTAAACAATATATGGAAAGTATTGTGAAAGGCAATTACTTTATATGAACGGTATTTCTAGATGAAACACTGATTAGGTTTGGTGAAAAAGTGTGTGATTTTGTGTGTTGTACTTAGTCAATTGAAAATGTGTTTTAAAGTAATTAAAAAAAAATAACAGCCTTTTTGATGATCTGTTATGAGTTTTGTACTAAGAGTTGTGAGATTTTACCACATACTTGTGAAAATACTACCAAAGCGATAAACAGTAAGAGGGAGAGATGATGACGGAAAAAGGCACAAACCGTTTCGCAAGCACCATTGAATCTAAACACAGTTGTCTAAATGGGTAACAATTTTCTACGGTTTTATTGAATAGGGTATCGATGATACGGTGGATCTATTCTAAGGGATACTATTACCAAGACACGTGCTAGTCGATTGGTACTCCTGATGGAACCTGTGTGGACCACTCAGAACTGTGGATCTTGACATGTACGTACATAAAAGACACAGTCTGCATTCATTTTTTCTTTGCCCTCATCATTTTGTTAATAACATTGCTCAAGTTTACAAAGGAATCAATTGTCTTCCTTGTGAAGTGGAGATTGAAGTTATTTTCAGTAAATGACAGGTTATTATTGGAAATTAGATTGGTCAAATGTAAAAACGTGAATGTCACGCCCTGGTCGAAGTATTTTTGTGTTTATCTTCATTTATTTGGTCAGGCCAGGGTGTGACATGGGTTTTTATATGTGGTGTGTATGTAGTGGGATTGTAGCTTAGTGGGGTGTTCTAGGTAGGTCTATGGCTGTCTGAAGTGGTTCTCAATCAGAGGCAGGTGTTTATCGTTGTCTCTGATTGGGAACCATATTTAGGCAGCCATATTCTTTGGTTGTGTTGTGGGTGATTGTCCTTAGTGTCTTGATGTCCTTGTGTTGTGTTAGTTGACACAAGTATAGGCTGTTTTCGGTTTTCGTTTCGTTTATTGTTTTGTAGTGTTTTTTTGTATTGATTCGTGTTACGTTTATTTGATTAAACATGGATCGCAATCTACACGCTGCAGTTTGGTCCGACTCTCCTTCACCACTTGAAAACCGTAACAGAATCAC
Source organism: Oncorhynchus keta (assembly GCF_023373465.1). Lineage (NCBI taxonomy): Eukaryota > Metazoa > Chordata > Actinopteri > Salmoniformes > Salmonidae > Oncorhynchus > Oncorhynchus keta. The sequence goes on along the minus strand of NC_068440.1, from coordinate 30,711,129 downwards.
CCACCACAGTACCAAGCAGCGTGTCAACAGGCAGGATCCACAGGAGAAGCAACAAAGGCAGCAACAGCGGCGCAATGAGGAATGGACATGGGACGATATATTGGATGGCAAGGGTTGCTACACATGGGAGGAGATCCTGGCGGGAAGGGATCGCCTTCCATGGGAACAGGTGGAGGCAGCGAGGAGAGCAGAGGCAGCCGGAGAGAGGAGCCGGCGATATGAGGGAACACTGTTGGCAAGGAAGCCCGGGAGTCAGCCCCAAAAATTTCTTGGGGGGTGGCTCACAGGGAGAATGGCTACGCCAGGTAGGAGACCTGCGCAAACTCCCTGTGCTTACCGGGGGGCTAGAGAGACCGGGCAGGCACCGTGTTATGCAGTGGTGCGCACGGTGTCCCCAGTGCGGGTGCATAGCCCGGTGCGGTATATTCCAGCTCCGCGTATCGGCCGGGCTAGATTGACCCCAGTGGATCTGGACCCCAGTGCGTCTCCTTGGGCCGGCTTACATGGCACCAGCCTTGCGCTCGGTGTCTCCCGTTTCGCCTGCATAGCCCAGTGCGGGCTATTCCACCTTGCCGCACTGGCAGGGCGACCGAGAGTATTCAACCAGGTAAGGTTGGGCAGGCTCGGTGCTCAAGAGCTCCAGTGCGCCTGCACGGTCCGGTCTATCCAGTACCACCTCCACACACCAGCCCTCCGGTAGCAGCTCCCCACACCAGGCTTCCTGTGCGTGTCCTCGGCCCAGTACCACCAGTGCCAGCACCATGCATCAGGCCTACAGTGCGCCTCGCCTCTCCTGCGCTGCTGGAGCCTCCTGCCTGTTCAGCGCTATCAGAGCCTTCCTCCTCTACAGCGCTGCTGGAGTCTCCTGTCTGTTCAGCGCATCTAGAGCCTTCTTCCTCTACAGCGCTGCTGGAGTCTCCTGTCTGTTCAGCGCAGCCAGAGCTGTCAGCCTGCATGGAGCAGTCAGAGCTGTCAGTCTGCATGAAGCAGCCAGAGCTGTCAGTATGCATGAAGCAGCCAGAGCTGTCAGTCTGCAAGGAGCTGTCAGTCTGCAAGGAGCTGCCAGTCTGCAAGGAGCTGCCAGTCTGCAAGGAGCTGCCAGTCTGCAAGGAGCTGCCAGTCTGCAAGGTGCTGCCAGCCTGCATGGAGCAGCCAGAGGTGCCAGCCTGCATGGAGCAGTCAGAGCTGTCAGTCTGCATGAAGCAGCCAGAGCTGTCAGTCTGCATGAAGCAGCCAGAGCTTCCAGTCTGCAAAGAGCTGTCAGTCTACAAAGACCTGCCAGTCTGCAAGGATCCGCCAGTCTGCCAGGATCCGCCAGAAGTGCCAGTCGGCAAGGATCCACCAGTCAGCCAGGATCCGCCAGTCAGCCAGGATCTGCCAGTCAGCCAGGATCTGGTAGATTCATCAACCTGTCTGAGCTTCCTCTCACTCCTGAGCTTCCTCTCACTCCCGAGCTTCCCCTCAGTCCCGAGCTTCCCCTCAGTCCCGAGCTTCCCCTCAGCCCTGAGCTGCCTCAGTCCCGAGCTGCCCCTCAGTCCCGATCTGCTCCTCAGTCTAGTGGGGTTCTGGGTGAGGACTACTAGGCCATGGTCGGCGGCGAGGATGGACTATCCAAGGACGCGAGGAGGGACTAAGACAGTGGCTGAGTGGGGTCCACGTCCCGCGCCGGAGCCGCCACCATGGACAGACGCCCACCCGGACCCTCTCTATTGTTTTAAGGTGCGTTCGGGAGTCCACACCTTAGAGAGGGGGGTCGAAGTATTTTTGTGTTTATCTTCATTTATTTGGTCAGGCCAGGGTGTGACATGGGTTTTTGTATGTGGTGTGTATGTAGTGGGATTGTAGCTTAGTGGGGTGTTCTAGGTAGGTCTATGGCTGTCTGAAGTGGTTCTCAATCAGAAGCAGGTGTTTATTGTTGTCTCTGATTGGGAACCATATTTAGGCAGCCATATTCTTTGGTTGTGTTGTGGGTGATTGTCCTTAGTGTCTTGATGTCCTTGTGTTGTATTAGTTGACACAAGTATAGCCTGTTTTCGGGTTTCGTTTATTGTTTTGTAGTGTTTTTTTGTATTGATTCGTGTTACGTTTATTTGATTAAACATGGATCGCAATATACACGCTGCAGTTTGGTCCGACTCTCCTTCACCACATGAAAACCGTAACAGTGAAGGCCTTTAGAAGAGGAGCTCCCAGCCTTAATGAGAGAGCTGTGAACACAGAGTCCACCCCAAATGGCACATTACTCACTATATTGTGCACTACTTTTGACCAGAGTCCAATGTGCCCTGATCAAAGTAGTGCACTATATATGGAATAGGGTGCCATTCGGGATGCAACCACAGGCCAATTTCCTCCCTTCTCAGACCAAGACATTTGTCTAGTTCTCAAGTCAATTTGTTGTCAGTGCTTCAGATCTTGAGGATTAGAGCGAAGGAAATTGAAAAACCGGTCAACTATTATTTTATATATCTGTTTCATCTGTTTGTGTCTTTGTCACATTGACCCTGGAAATACATTATATTCTGTTTTTCCCCTATTTTATTCTGTTCTTTAATAGTTGTATAATAGTCTGTATGCTGATTCCCTACTGAGCTACTGTTGTTTGGAAGCACTTAGTTTGTTATTTGTTCTAAATTATAAATAATAGAAAAACAGACGTATGACGTGTGTACAAGTTAAATGAATATTCATGCTACGATAAACAAAACAAAAAACACGCAAATAGATGGTTTTAGATAGATAATTCCATGGTCTCCGGCCTTGCTGCGTTGCCTGTCACAAAGCTACTTAGCAGAGGGATGTATTTTGGCTACTGGGACAACAAAAGTTGTCCCTCTCTTTTGTATTGTGTCTAGGAATCTAATTCAAATAGTTTTGTCAGTGTTGTCAGCAGGGGTGTTTTTAAAATGTATTATTAACACAAATATGCCCTGTCCTGTAGAAGCAATACCATTGCAATAAGATGTGCTCTCTTAATTTGATCGCGCTATTGTTGCAGAGAATTTTCCTGCACCGCAGGAATTGCAAACTTGTAGTGTATTGGATTTTTAAACAGGCTTCTACATCTTGTCATTTCCACTTTAAAATGTCATACTTGATTTGCCCAAATGAACAATAAATAAATCCCGACAAAAATGTATATGAATTCAAATCCACATAATAATTAACTGTTGCTGTAGGATTATATTCCTGTTGTGAGAAACGGTTCAAATTAAAGACAGCAGATATGTATAATTATAGTTCAAATGTAGAATGTATAGGACAGATAAGGTCAAATAGCCATGAAATATTGGACCATTATATATTCTGTCCTAAAACAAAAGCTGTCAATGTTTTTGTTCTGGTTGATATCTGCTGGTCGCTGTCAATACATTTAGAAACATCACTGTGTTGTTGAAACAATTTGCTCTGTTATTTTGTTAGCTAATGACGGCTGATGAATTCTCCCTTTGGGTCAAAAGTGTTCACTGTCGTCAATGATCCATACAGCTACTCTAAGATATCTCTTTGTGTTTTGCAGTAAGCTAGTCTTTTGACTGATTGTAGTCTCGAGCAGAGGAGTCATATCCATTGAAACTTAAAATGGCTCCGTCACCTTTCTCCATTTGCAGGGTAAAAAACATTTTTAGACAGAATTGCTTCAAAATATATTGAATTTGGCTATCCGTACCCTTTAAAGGAATGGCTGTGTCCTGTGTCCTATATACTGTATACAAGCCAATGTACAGCCTGTTTTCTCTTTAGTCCATTATATGACTAATATAGCTGCAGTCTGACCTTTTACAGTAACAGACAAATCCAACATGGCAGTTAGATTAGGTTTGCATCGAACAGACAAAAAAGCATTTTGGGGCTTCAGCCGACCTGCCTTACATGTTACCCTTTGAATGGCACAGATAACATCCCAGGAATAGAGAGGTATATATCCTATATATATGTGTGTGTGTGTGTGTGTGTGTGTGTGTGTGTGTGTGTGTGTGTGTGTGTGTGTGTGTGTGTGTGTGTGCACAATGCCACATCTGGTAGATGGCACGTCCTATCAGAATGCAGTTGGTTTGTTCAAAGAAAAAGAAACCCAGACGAATACTAAAATCGAATACAATGAACCTTCTTAGCCTGTTGAGTGTAGGGGGCATTATTTTGATGTTTGAATGAAAAACATACCCAAATGAAACTGCCTATTTCTCGGGCCCAGAATCTATAATATGCATATAATTTTTTCAGATTCGGATAGAAAACACTCTAAAGTTTCCAACACTGTCAAAATATTGTCTGTGACTATAACAGAACTGATATTGCAGGCGAAAACCTGATGAAATTTAACCCGGAAGTGCTGTTTTTCCTGAAAGGTTCAATTGCCTGCCTTCGTTCCATTTAAAGGGATATCAAACATATTCCCAAGGTGTGAACAGTCTTTAGACATAGTTTCAGGCTTTTATTTTGAAAAATGAGCGAGAAAGATCACTTCGCGTCATTGTATGGCTGGGTGCCAGCAGCGTTTTGCATGCTCAACAGCTTGGAGCATACATTTTCTCTCTCTCTCCTATTGAAGAAGATACAGTCCCGGTTGAAATATTATCGATTATATATTGTAAAAACAACCTGAGGATTGATTATAAAAAACGTTTGACATGTTTCTACGAACTTTACGGATACTATTTGGAATTTTCGTCTGCGTGATCGTGACCGCTCGAGCCTGTGGATTTCTGAACATAACGCACCAACCAAATGGAGGAATTTTGTATATAAAAATAATCTTCATGGAACAAAATGAACATTTATTGTGTAACTGGGAGTCTTGTGAGTCCAAACATCCGAAGATCATCAAAGGTAACCGATTCATTTGATTGCTTTTCTGACTTTCGTGACCAATCTATTTGGCTGCTAGCTGTTTGTAATATTTTGTCTACTGAGAGAGATGTCCTTTCATAAACGCTTGGTATGCTTTCACCAAAAAGCTGAATTGAAATCTGACACACCAGGTGGATTAACAACAAGCTAAGCTGTGTTTTGCTATATTGCACTTGTGATTTCATGAACATTTTATGTTTTTAGTAATTTAATTTGAATTTGGCGCTCTGCAATTCAGTGGATGTTAAGGATGATCCCGGTAACGGGATGGGTGTTTCAAGAAGCTAGTACTTACAGCACAGTTGATGTTGATGAAAATGATCCAGGTAACGGGATGGGTGTTTCAAGAAGCTAGTACTTACAGCACAGTTGATGTTGATGAAAATGATCCAGGTAACGGGATGGGTGTTTCAAGAAGCTAGTACTTACAGCACAGTTGATGTTGATGAAAATGATCCAGGTAACGGGATGGGTGTTTCAAGAAGCTAGTACTTACAGCACAGTTGATGTTGATGAAAATGATCCAGGTAACGGGATGGGTGTTTCAAGAAGCTAGTACTTACAGCACAGTTGATGTTGATGAAAATGATCCAGGTAACGGGATGGGTGTTTCAAGAAGCTAGTACTTACAGCACAGTTGATGTTGATGAAAATGATCCAGGTAACGGGATGGGTGTTTCAAGAAGCTAGTACTTACAGCACAGTTGATGTTGATGAAAATGATCCAGGTAACGGGATGGGTGTTTCAAGAAGCTAGTACTTACAGCACAGTTGATGTTGATGAAAATGATCCAGGTAACGGGATGGGTGTTTCAAGAAGCTAGTACTTACAGCACAGTTGATGTTGATGAAAATGATCCAGGTAACGGGATGGGTGTTTCAAGAAGCTAGTACTTACAGCACAGTTGCCTGGCACTAACTCTTTTCCATCTGTGGATTAAAAGACGACAGCAACACGACAGCAACACACAAGACTATTTGGTTGTAGAGTCCATCATGGACTACTTACTACACAATCTACGGTCTGTCATGGACCACTGAGTGTTGTTTAATGACTTGATCCAATATTGACTTCATTTCTCTGACATTTGTATTCTATCCCATCCATTTCCATCAGTGTGTTGTCTCGTAGCTCAATGCTTATTTCCCGCTTCCCCCTTTTCCCCTTTTCCCCACGGAAAGCCACGGCCTTAAGGTTCACTGAAGTGACTCAACCTAGTCAGAGTGAAGTCAACAGAAAATGAATGTTTAACTGGACCTGAGCAAATCTGAAACCGTGAAAGTGTTTCTTAGAATGGCATTTACACAGGGTTCTGCTTTGAAGCTCTGACACTGTGTGTGTGTGTGTGTGTGTGTCTGTGTGTGTGTCTGTGTGTGTGTGTGTGTGTGTGTGTGTGTGTGTGTGTGTGTGTGTGTGTGTGTGTGTGTGTGTGTGTGTGTGTGTGTGTGTGTGTGTGTGTGTGTGTGTGTGTGTGTGTGTGTGTGTGTGTGTGTGTGTGTGTGTGTGTGTTTTTTAATTAACCTTGTGTGGACCAGAATTCCCCAGTACATTTTTTTTGGGACCAACTGAAGACATGTTGTTTTTCCCCACAATGTCAAATGTTATTTCTATTGGGTTTTGGGTGAAGGTTAGAATTAGTGTTACGTTTAGAATTAAGTAAAGGGTTAGGAGCTAGGTTTATGGTTCGAGTTAAGGTTTAAGTTTTGGGGTTAGGGTTAAGATTAGAGTTAGGTTAAGGGTTAGAGTTAACTGTGTGTCCAAGACTATGTGTGTGTGCATGTTTGTGTGTGTGTGTGTCTATACCACTGCTTTCTAATGCACTGTTTTAAAAGCCCTACAGAGTGCAGGAAATCTCACATTCAGCACTCCTGCCGTCTAGATTAGAAGACTTTAGTGAAATGCACAACTGAGGGATCCCTGCCAGCAAGGCACATGAAGAGAAACACATAAATCCTCCATCTCTCTCTATGTGTGCAGTTCTCTGGCCCTGGACTGTAGAGGGATATATCTAGTTCTGGACTGTAGAGGGATATATCTAGTTCTGGTCCTGGACTGTAGAGGGATATATCTAGTTCTGGCCCTGGACTGTAGAGGGATATATCTAGTTCTGGTCCTGGACTGTAGAGGGATATATCTAGTTCTGGTCCTGGACTGTAGAGGGATATATCTAGTTCTGGACTGTAGAGTGATATATCTAGTTCTGGTCCTGGACTGTAGAGAGATATATCTAGGTCTGGTCCTGGACTGTAGAGGGATATATCTCGTTCTGGTCCTGGATTGTAGAGGGATATATCTAGTTCTGGTCCTGGACTGTGGAGGGATATATCTAGTTCTGGTCCTGGACTGTAGAGTGATATATCTTGTTCTCGTCCTGAACTGTAGAGGGATATATCTAGTTCTGGCCCTGGACTGTAGAGGGATATATCTAGTTCTGGTCCTGGACTGTAGAGGGATATATCTAGTTCTGGTCCTGGACTGTAGAGGGATATATCTAGTTCTGGACTGTAGAGGGATATATCTAGTTCTGGTCCTGGACTGTAGTGGGATATATCTAGTTCTGGACTGTAGAGGGATATATCTAGTTCTGGTCCTGGATTGTAGAGGGATATATCTAGTTCTGGCCCTGGACTGTAGAGGGATATATCTAGTTCTGGCCCTGGACTGTAGAGGGATATATCTAGTTCTGGTCCTGGACTGTAGAGGGATATATCTAGTTCTGGCCCTGGATTGTAGAGGGATATATCTAGTTCTGGTCCTGGATTGTAGAGGGATATATCTAGTTCTGGCCCTGGACTGTAGAGGGATAAATCTTGTTCTGGTCCATGACTGTAGAGGGATATATCTAGTTCTGGTCCTGGACTGTAGAGGGATATATCTAGTTCTGGTCCTGGACTGTAGAGGGATAAATCTTGTTCTGGTCCATGACTGTAGAGGGATAAATCTAGTTCTGGTCCTGGACTGTAGAGGGATAAATCTTGTTCTGGTCCATGACTGTAGAGGGATAAATCTTGTTCTGGTCCATGACTGTAGAGGGATATATCTAGTTCTGGTCCTGGACTGTAGAGGGATATATCTAGTTCTGGACTGTAGAGGGATATATCTAGTTCTGGACTGTAGAGGGATATATCTAGTTCTGGACTGTAGAGGGATATATCGAGTTCTGGTCCTGGACTGTAGAGGGATATATCTAGTTCTGGACTGTAGAGGGATATATCGAGTTCTGGTCCTGGACTGTAGAGGGATATATCTAGTTCTGGACTGTAGAGGGATATATCTAGTTCTGGTCCTGGACTGTAGAGGGATATATCTAGTTCTGGCCCTGGACTGTCAAGGGATATATCTAGTTCTGGCCCTGGACTGTAGAGGGATATATCTAGTTCTGGTCCTGGACTGTAGAGGGATATATCTAGTTCTGGTCCTGGACTGTAGAGGGATATATCTAGTTCTGGACTGTCGAGGGATATATCTAGTTCTGGTCCTGTTTGTATGGACACCTCTAGAGGTTTCGAGTTTAAAGCTGAATTCTGCCTATATCAGTTAGGGTACCCGCCTGAATAAACAATGGTCTGTCATGTGACTTTGTGATTTCCAGACTTTTTGAGAAGAGCCACCTGGACTGTAGGTGTCGCTGTCAGTGATAGGTGAGTGCTGATTGATGTGGGAAGGGGTGGACCCCTTTCCCCACTTATGCCCTCAAGTACAACTGGTCAGACTCAGAACCACTATACCAGACATGACTATCAGAATGGGAACCTGACTTGGAGGAACATATTTTCGTAAATGTTCTACTGCTGTCTGTCTGTCTCTCTCTCTAACTGTCTCCCTGTCTGTCCCCCAGCCCTGCCGTTTGCATAGTCAAATGTATTTATGTGTCTCCTATCCATGATATTTAAGTGGTGAAATATCAATGGGAGTGTTGCATTTCGCATCTGGCATGTGTTTGTGCTTGAATTATTCTAAATGTTAAACCAGACAACTCACCTTCAAGTCTGAGCCATTTTAACATGCATTCTCCATTAAATGGTATTGTGTTTCTCCTCCGTACTTTATCTGATCTGTGTACCTAGTATTAGGGAAATGCCGTCTGGCCCAAACACCAACCAGCATATATATATACAACAACAAGCTCTCACAATCTCAGTGCAGTATCAGACGTCCAGACCTTTGCCCATAAACGTCAAATTTTGAAGGCTAAGTTTAGGTGTTCATTCGGAATGGTTAAGTTAAGGGTTAAGGTTCGGAAATTCTAGCACTGGGATTGAGCACGGGACCCTTGGAGCCGGAGCTCACGGCATATGCCCATTTTCACCCCCATCCACAATGCCCTTGCAAAACCCAAGCCTACTTGATGCAAATAACGCTCATAGTTGCCCCTAGTGGCCGATTTAGAAGTAATCTCTGGACGTGCTGCTTACTTTGAGGGACGTCTAATTTCGCAGTGGATCCAACCTGGCTGATATTCCAGGTGGAAACATATGGAAACATGCTTTGTTGGTTTTCATCTAATAGGTGTGACTGAATAGACTGATGTATTTGTTTTCTCCAAAGATTCATGGGATTGAATGATGCAAATGTATCTGTCAGGGCATACAATCTCCTCATCTATTGTTCAATTGTTGTCCAATGTGTTGATGTATGTTTAATGCGAGTGCATGAGTGCAGTACATAAAAACGTCCACAACATTTTATGAATCTATTTATTTCTCCTCGCTCTACACTCCAATTGTGTCGGTCATTGTGAAATTGTTGATGCGTTTCCTTCTACGAAGTTGTTCTGATTGTTATTACATGTGTATTTCTGCAGACTGACACATCAGTGGTCCTTCTGTAGCTCAGTTGGTAGAGCATGGCGCTTGTAACGCCAGGGTAGTGGGTTCGATTCCCGGGACCACCCATACGTAGAATGTATGCACACATGACTGTAAGTCGCTTTGGATAAAAGCGTCTGCTAAATGGCATATATTATGGCATATATTATTATATATTATATATTACATCAAACAACTGAAGGGCTTTCCGTTTAGTTCAAGCTAGTGTCACTCTACTTAGTCATGTCCCGTAGGTCTAATTTTCGTGCAGTAAGGCTTCATTTTATCTTCTACTCTTTGCTAAATTATTTGTCTTTGAAAAAATGATGAGCACTTTTTCTCACAGTAGCCTGGTCCCAGGTCTGTTTGTGCTGTGTTTCAATGACCATGGGAGTTGGCTGTACAGCACAACAAGATCTGGAACCAGGCTACACTCACTGATCCTGATCTTGTCATACTGAAATTGATTAATCCGTCTGACCCACAACCTAAGAAGTCGGACTTCGTTTTCCTTATTTATGCAAATGTAATCTCCAGTTCACAGCAGGGTGTCACAGTCACAGCTACCTGACTCAAACTTCACAGTCTATATATTCCTTACACTAGAGTCCCTTCAGGTACACCACAACAGTCCTAAGAATGGATTTTATTTTCCTATTTATGCAGATCTAATCTTCAGTTCACACGGGTGTCACTGCTGCATTAAAGGACTGAAGCTTCACATGAAGGAAGGGGAGAGTGTGTATAGTACTGCTAGTGGTGTCAGGCATACAGTAGCTTTCATCTACTACAGGAGGGAGAAATGCAAGTCGGGTTTACATTTCTCACCAACAAATCCTCAGATTTACCTCTCTGCCGCCCCCTCTCTCCTCCCTCCTTCCTCCTCCCACTCTCCTCCACTGCCTCACACTCCTGTCATCTCATTCATCATTGGGATTATAATTCGCTACACCTTCAGGGCCTTCGTGTCTTGGAGCAGATTGGCAGCAGATCACACCATCTGAGTGGGATACAATGGAGGAGAAATAAATGATTTCCAACCTGTCTCCTGAGTCCCGAGATACCTTTAAAAACATCTGTGTGTGGGTAAAAGTAAAATTTCCTCTTGAATTTCCATTCTTAGGTTGAAAAATGTTCTCTTTCATCAGTAGCCTATGCCAGGTAACCTAGTGGTTAGAGCGTTGGGCCAGTAACTGAAAGATTGCTGGATCGAATCCCTGAGCTGACAAGGTCAAACTCTGTTGTTCTGCCCCTGAGCAAGGCAGTTAACCCACTGTTCCCCGGCCACTGACGACATGGATGTTGATTAAGGCAGCCCTCCGTACCTCTCTGATTCAGAGGGGTTGGGTTAAATGCGGAATACACATTTCAGTTGAATGCATTCAGGTGTACAACTGACTAGGTATCCCCCTTCCCCATTGTCTGTGCTGTACCAGCAGAACACCCACCAAACTCCATCATCCATAATGAGTGATCCTTAGGATATCCGAGACATTTGGCCTGAAAAAGATGATTACCGAGCCTCCACTCAGGCCTGACAGGGATATAGTGATGTCTTAGATATTGGTGCCTGAGGCAGGCCTGAATGACTTTCAACAACAACTCCAATCTCTGGGTGAGCCCCAAACTGCCCTGGTCTGTAGCCCTCGGAGAAAACACTTCCTTTAGATAAGTAGGAGGCCTTGCCTGCAACCATTAGTCCACACACACACGCATACACGCATGCACGCACACACACACACACC